>NW_022096506.1:0-37134 GCF_006542625.1 Nomascus leucogenys
GAAGGGGGCAAGGTTTGAAAAACTAACCATTTCATATCATGCTCACTACCTGGATGACAGAATCAGTCATACCCCAAACCTAAGCATCATGCAATATAGCCATGTAACAAACCTGTACATGTACTTTCTGAACCTAAAATAAAACGACATTATTTTTAAAATTATAAACCAAAAACCAAATTAAAAATTTTTAAAAATATTTTTGGAACACAGTCAATCCTGTTCATTAAGATATTGTGTATGGCTGCTTTTGAGCTACAGTAGTAGAGTTTACTGGTTGTGACATATTTACTATCTACAAAGTTTTACCCATGCTCTATGTGAATGGCACCATCTAGAGCTGAGTACTACAAAACTTCCACAATCATGCAGCATCCCAAAAACTACAGATCTCTGGCAAAAACCATGATCCCTACTGTGTCAGGAAAGTGACTTCGAATGACATATGAGGTTCAATGGGGGCTATATTAGTGGGACTGTAACAGGATACATTTTAGAAGAGGATAAAATCACAACTGCAAATACAAATTTAACATGTCAAGACTTTTATTTAACTAAATAATTGAGAGAATCAATAATATATAACAACCGGTTCAAATGAAGATTTGACTTCCAGAGATTTACAGTTTCTATCTCATCAAAGAACACCAGAGCTATACAGTTAAAGGGGTGTATTAGTCCATTTTCATGATGTTGATAAAGACATACATGAGACTGCATAATTTATATATAAAGAAAATGAGGTTTAATGGACTCACAGTTCCACGTGGCTGGGGAGGCTTCACAATTATGGCAGAAGGTGAAAGGCACATCTTACATGGCAGCAAACAAAAGAGAATCAGAATCAAGTGAAAGTGGAAACCTCTTATAAAACCATCAGATCTCATGAGACTTACTCACTACCACAAGAAGAGTATGGGGTAAACTGCTGCCATGATTCAATTATGGGAATCATGGGAGCTACAATTCAAGATGAGATTTGAGTGAGGACACAGCCAAACCATACCAACGGGCAAAAGCAGATTTCAATCAGGAACTATTGCAATATGGGAAAAGAGACCTCAATATAGAATTGTAATCAATTCCAAATACAACACGGACAACTTGTGGATTTATAGCCAAGGAGCAAGGTCGGGGTTAGTGGATGCAAGATTACTAAAAGGAAGCATTAAGTGTAAGGGGGGATTTCTAGCTAAATGAACCAAATAGGATTCTTACTGAAAGCTGGCCAGGATGAATGGGTGTCACCTGGGGGACTCAGGGGAATTATAAATTAAATCAGATATCAAGGGTAGGGGTTCTGGTTAAACCAACTTAGCAAGACTCTTGCTATGATTGTGTAATGCATGTCTGATAAACATTGGCCCCTAGGTCACAGCCTAGAGGGCTTATAGGCAACTGACTAGGGTTTGGTCAAGGAGACAGTTTTTGTCAGTGTCTCCTCATGTTTAAGGAAGGAAGAAAGATTCTTCTTGAGCAATAAAAGTCCATTACACATTAGGTTGCCTTTGTTCATTAAAGACCAGCTGAACCATCTGTTGAGACTTGGCAGTAGAGGATATCTGCTGGATGGTGCAAGTAGTCAGGTATTGAAGGAGGAGATTTTCTAGGAAAACAAAGTCAGACAAAAATTAATGGTTGAAGCAAACTGAAAACCCAGTTTCTGAGTCCAGAGTATAGCCAGCTGACAAGAGTTTATGTTGGGTTCAAAGCATTTTTAGATGGTGGAGTGAGGATGGCAGTGGAGAGCTGACAGATTTCCTGGTTTGCAGTTTGAATGTCTTTGGTGATGATATATGCATCAGTGCTGCAGTTTTGGTTATTTCTCAGAACAGAGCATGGAAACATCTAGCTTCAAACACAGGGCTTCTTTAGATAGTCCCAAGAAGAACATGGGCAATCAGGTTTTAGTTCTCAGTAATGCAAAGTCAGGAGTGTGGGAGAAAAATTGGAAATGTTCATTTGGAGATATGTAGCCAGATTTCAGAGAAAACTAGAAAAGGTTGAGCAGGATCCAGTCTAGTTTACAGATAGATAATAAAGTAGAAAGTAAAATGGAGTTACCAGGAGGCGAAAAATAGCTCTAAGACAATGAACACTCAGAAAAGTAGGCTACAGCTTTCCATGAAAATACAAAATTTCTCGCTAAAATCACCCTCATTTTGATTAAAGACAACTAAAGTAAGGTGATTCTTGTCTTCAGAATAAGTCTGGTCTCATTAGATCTGGCATGGTTGTTTACCTAGGTGCAGCAAGACTATAATTGACCACAAAGACCTTTTTAAGTTTGCTTTGCTGAAACTTTTCAAAAGGAATCTCAGATTACACTTCTAAAATCCTCTCAAGACTAAGAAACCAAGCCAAGACCTTGCCACCAGATTTTACCTTCAATATCTATCAATTTGGGTGAATCCCTCTTTCCTTGAAGTCTCCAAAATACTCTGTTTCCTAGGCCTGCCTGAATAAAAACTGCATTACTCACATGTAGTGCTGCAAACACTATAAGGCCATTTTTTTCTAGAAGGGCTTTTTAAGCATTGGTTACATAAAGTCAACCTTAACTCCTTAAAACTATCTGGTCATATCTGATTCTATGCCTATTATTCTTATATATAACATTCCAAAGCCTTAGTTAATATAACCAATGCTTCCAATTATGTCCTGGTAGAATAAAAAAGGTAGATTCTTACTGAACTTATGTAAATAATTATATTACCATGAAAATAAGAATATTCAATAAGAGCTTTGGAATTCTGAAGGGATCAGGAAGGGGAAAAGATAAATGTTTCATTTCTGTTTATAAAAGTATAATATACTAAATCATTATAATTTATGGATAGTTTAAGAGAAAAAAGAAAGGGGTTTCTTATATCCAAAAGATAGATCATTAAAGAACCAACAATGTTCCAAAGAAAAACCATAATCTTCTTTCACCAGTTCATTCAGTCCCATGTTATTAATTCTTACTCTACTCAGTCTTGAGTTAATAGTTTCATAAACCCATCAGCTTTTTAATAAAACCCTTTGGACTTACGTATGATTCCAAGGAAGATGGGTAATGAATGAGATTAAATTTTCTGCTAAACAGGTGGCTGGGTCTCAGATTCAGAATATATTTGATTTAAAGAAACTAAAGTATGTTGATATGTTTTGTATTTCTGAGTATATGAAGTAAAGTTCATATCTGTTGTATTCAAGTTTCTTAAGGACAGAGGCTTTGTCTTACTTCTATTTTCTTAAAGCTGATGCTGGATAAGTGATTTAAAAATATTTGCTAAATGGAATTGAAAGAAAAAGCCAATGAACAAAATAAATATAAACTAAGAAACAAAGAAAATTGGATATTTTACATAGTTAAATAAAACTTCATTGGGGGAAGACTTCTAACTATGGATCATCTCACATGTGCACTATCCAAATTCTTATCTAACTTCACTGTATCATGTATGAGAAAAATAACAAGAATAAACTAATCTAGAAACTTAGGAGTTGCAGAGAGAGCCTTACATCTGCCTGTTTACTAAGAAAACTGATTGAGGAAAGAGGATCAAACAGAAAATTATTTTTTTCTGCAGGAGAAAAATTATACTGGAAATTTACACTCTAGAGAACACCTTAAGGATTATCTGATTCAACTATTCTACTGTCTTTAAGCTAGTTTGTAACTCTGTAAGTTGAAGATAAGTTATAACCACACAAAATAATTCTTGCCTATTGACATGCAAATTCTATCGTATCCAATAAAGGTCCAACTGATTTCCCTTCCCCTCCTGTGGAAAAACCAATTTTGCCTCCATTTGCACATTCATTTTAATATTTCTGATTTATAAATGTGTCTGGTCTTCAGATTCTCTTCTGAGCCAGCTATAACATCTCCCTGGTTCCCTCATTGGTAAATGAGTAGAATAAAATATTTACCACTCGTTCATTTTTGTTTCTATGATAGTCATGAGTTTCATCTTTTCTGAAAATTAGTTTTTAAGACTCCCAAAAATAATATTAGTTTTAGGAGAAAGTAAATATTCAATTCAAAAAACACACAGACAGATAAAAACAGAATCAAAAAGAGGACATTCAAGCTGTCAAAATAAATTAGGAGCTAAGCTTGGAATAATTATTAGTGTGTTTTAAGGATGCAAGTAAATATTTATGTTCATAATACATCACCTAAGCCCATTGCAGTAGCATTCAGGTTATACTCTAAAAGCCATCTATAAATACATTGTTTTAATTATTTACCCCATTGCCTTCATCAAAATGTAGAGATGAGTCTAATCCCAAAGCCAATTTCCTTTTTCTCCCTGTATTTACATTTGTTTCTTTCTCTGTTTGCTAAATATCCATGCAAAAATCACACGTGTTAAAATATGTACATGTAATAGGGCTCAGTTATCCTCTTTGAGTCTATTAAGAAATCTCCTCTGGGCTACTTCCAGGTAAGGCACTAGAACAGCCCAATTTCTCCAGGACTGTCTGAGTTAACCTTCCTCAGAAGAAAGAAATTTGTGGAATAGCTTCAGGTTACAAAAATCACAAGGATCTTATTATGTCAACTGAATTTGATGCGAGACACCTATTATTTCCAAACTCTATGGAATACAATTACATCATTAATTCTCTGGAGAGACAAAGAGGAGAGTATTCAGGGATAAGCATTAAAAGAGTTTCCCTTTTAAATTATAATTAATTGGGCTCTGAGGAAAGTAAACCACAAGCTGAGAGAGAGATGCTCATTCGGTGAAATAAATGCAGTCTCTCCCAGACACCAGAGCATTGTTTGGGAAAGGACATTTTAGGATTGAATATGTGAAAAAACAAGAAGAGGTAACACATCATTTCCACTGCGGTTTTGTTAGATTCTAAAAACTACCCATTATGTGCAAGAGAACACCAAATGATTCCCCAGAATACAGACTCAAATGACAATCCTGGTTGATTACTTCTTTTAAAGCTACATTAACTGGGGATAAAAAAGTTACAGGCTTTCACCAGCAGAGGGAAATACTGCCCTAAGGAAAAACATGGAATCTCATGCCCATTTTTTCCATCTTAATTCTTCTGTGGTATAAGCAAGAAATGAATGCTTCTCCCTAGTTCTTCTCATTTTATGGCATGTTGAACAGCAGAGAATTTGCTACTGGTTGCCTAGAGCATAATTGTTGTGAGGAAGGCTGAAGGAGAATGCAGGAAGCTGTGAGATCAGAGAAGAGTCAACTGAGAGCTGTCAGGCTTTAGGAGACACATGAGGCTGAATTATAAAATAGTTCCATGTGCAAAGGAAATAAGAGCTTTCCTTACATATTCATAACTCACTCCTCTCTCAAACCTCCAAGTCCAAAGCTTATTCTGGAATATTGGTGAGTCCTCATTGGCTCCCTTCTATGGGAGACTATTAGCCATCCTCAACCAACAGGAACCTCTAATGTGTAGGCATTCAGGGCGTGTCCTTCAGGAACTATATATTTTTAAATGTCTAGCTGTTTTCCACTTAATATCGCCATAACCTTTTGGCTTTATTTTCCAAGGTTCCCAATACTGCCAACAATTAAGAAGCTAATTTCATGAAGGGAAGCTATATCCTGCAGTTGAATTACACAGCAAGTGTCACAATCCTGAATGAAAAGGAGGATCTATGATCTTGTGATACAGCAGGCCTAAGCAGCCTCTTCCAAACCAACTTTAAAGCCCCTCCTAGGGTCACAGCAAGCAGAGGTCACTATATATCACAAGAAAAGAAGGTAGAGCATTTTCAGCAGAACACTGGGGTAGCACCCTTTGGTTAGAGAGAGATGGTGCAGTGCCATATTATACAGTTGTCTTCAGAGAAGAGAGAAAGAAAATGGGAGCAAGGAAGGCAGGCAGGCAGGCAAAATGGTACAGGTCACTGTGTAAGACACTTTGGCAATTTCTTTAAAACCTAAACATATTCTTACCACAAGATCCAGTAATAATTCTCCTTGGTATTTATCCAAATAAGTTTAAAACTTTTGTCTATGCAAAAAAATGCACATAAATATTTATAGCAGTTTTATTCATAATTTCCCAAACTTGGAAACGACCAAGATGTCCTTCAATAGGTGAATGGATAAAGAAACCGTGGTACACATGGAATACTATGCAGCCATAAAAAAAGAATGAAATCATGTCCTTTGTGGAAGCATGGATGGAAGTGGAAGCCATTATCCTAAGCAAATTAATGCAGGAGCAGAAAACCAAATATCACATGTTCCGTCTTATAAGTCAGAGTTAAACATTGAGTACAGATGGACACAAAGAAGGGAAAAATAGATACTAGGTTCTACTTGGGGATGGAGGGTAGGAGGAGGGAGAGGATCAAAAAACTACTCAAGTACTATGTTCATTACATGGGTGATTAAATAATCTGTACACCAAACCCCCACGACATGCAATTTACCTATATAACAAACCTGCACATGTACCCCTGAACCTAAAAGTTGGAAGTAAAAAAAAATAAACTGTGGTACATCCAGATAATGATGAATTATTTAGCCATAAAAAGAAATGAGGTGTGAAGACATGAAAATGCATGGAAGAATCATTTTTTTTTTTGAGATGGAGTCTCGCTCTGTCGCCCAGGCTGGAGTGCAGTGGCGCAATCTCGGCTCACTGCAAGCTCCGCCTCCCAGGTTCACGCCATTCTCCTGCCTCAGCCTTTCCGAGTAGCTGGGACTACAGGCGCCCGCCACCACGCCCGGTTAATTTTTTGTATTTTTAGTAGAGACGGGGTTTCACTGTGGTCTGGATCTCCTGAGCTCGTGATCCACCCGCCTCGGCCTCCCAAAGTGCTGGGATTACAAGCGTGAGCCACCGTGCCCGGCCGCATGGAAGAATCTTAAACATATACTGCTAAGTAAAAGATGTCAAACTGAAAAGGCTATATTCCGTATCAATATAACCATATGACATTCTGGGAAAGGCAAAACTGCAGATAGTACAAAGATCAGTGGTTGTCAGGGGTTCAGGAGGTCAGAAGGAGGGACAAAATTTTTAGGGCAGTGAAACTATTCTGTATGATACAGCAATGACAGACACATTTGAAAAAACACAGAATGTACAACTGGGTGTAAACTATAGACTTTATTTCATAGTAATGCATTAATATCAGATTATCAATTCTAACAGATGTGCCACACTAATGAAAGATGTTAATAACAGAGGAAACTGAAGGGAGAGGGCAAGGGTCCTATTGAAATTATCTGTATTTTCTGCTCATTTTTCTGTTCATTTTTCTGTAAACCTAATTACAAAAAAAATTCAGTCTACTATGAATGAAATAAACAAATGAAGAATATCGAGAAAGAGCTATGGGGTTGGAAACTCCCAGTGAAAAAGAAATGGTCTGACACCAGAATCTATTGACTGTCTTCTCTGTTTTTTTGTATATATTTATCATACAGATGTTCAGGTCCAATCAGGAGTCAGAAATCATATAGTGATTTAAATAGGGGAAGTTTAATATACAAAGTTATTAAACTATGGTCAAAGTGTAACTATAAAATAGTTTTAAGGCTAAATATGCTCCCCTAGGACTGAGGAGAGCACTAAAGAAAGGCCAAATTTGGAACATGTAACTTCTCCCCAAGTCTGGGTTGGAAAAAGTAAGATTGCAGCCCAGTGGACAGCAGAGAGGTTTCCTCTTTGCCTGGACCAGATCTTCTGTAGTCACTGAGCAAGGAGGAAACAACCCATTGGGGCTCAAGCTTTATACAGCCAGTGGCCAGCACGCTGGCAGGCAGAGTCAACCTTCCAGGCATGGTGGGAGTATAAGTGAGCTTCAGAAAGTGGTTAGAGACATAGGAGTAATGAGAAGAACAAATACCCTGAGGACAAGAGGCCTAGAGTGCACAGTGTTTCCTAGTGTCTCTGTCAATAAGGACCAGGAAATTGATCACCATGTCAGGCAGGAACCGCAAGGTTGTGTAGGGGCCAAATATTCTGGGCTTTTGGCTGGGACACAGCACAACCCTGTCTTCATCATCACACCACTAACTGACCCTACAGTCACTGGAAACAGCAGAAGATCCCCTTTTGCCTGCTATGTCCTTCTAGCGCCCTCTACTGAGGATGTTGAACATCATCCTCACTATAAAGGAGATGCTTACAAGAATTCCATCCTTTATCACAGAGCAAGTATTGGAGAGTAAATTTAGAGCTAAGGGGAAATAAATTGATAACTGTCATATATGAATAAACTGTATGTAATTAAACACAGAATGTGAATGCAATGATTCTCCAAAAAAATTTTTGTATTCCTAAAGTTCTAAGATTAAGAACCCTTCCAGGTATTTGTTATATAAATTATTTGACTGGATTGACCCTAACTGCCCATTAAAATTAAGATTCTGGAGATCGTGCCATTGCACGCTAGCCTGGGCAAGAAGAGCGAAACTCCGTCTCAAAAAAAAAAAAATTTAAGATTCTGGAGTCTAGAGTGTGAAGTAAGCCTCATCACAAAATCTAAGTGGGTGAGTCCCATTGTGCCTTCACAGTATCTAATGTTATAGCAACACTGTGCTGAAGTTGTTAAAATCCAAGTCTATTGGGAAAGTTAAGTCCATGGTGATAGGTCTAGAAAATGTCTCAAATAGGAAAAGTTCAAAAGATTTCAAAGATGCTTTTGGCATTTATTTCTGGTTTTTTGTAAGAATTGAATACTTTCCAAACATGAAGGGATAAAATGATTCAGGACTAAAGGCACCAATAAAATAACCTACTAAGGGAAAGTCTGGTAAAATGAGAACAGTAGCATGAGTGGTTAAGCAAGGTTTTGGAACCAGACTCCTTGGATGGAAATCAGGGCCCTGCCACTTATTAGTGATGCAAGGTGCTTCACCTCTCTGTAAGTCAGTTTACATTTTTAAGATGGAGATGGTAATCGTTAAGGTGGCTCTTAGAGACATTGTGAGGTTAGATGAATAGATACATGTGAAGCATTCGAACAGTGCCTAGCACAGGGTCCATGTGATATAAGCATGGGTATTCTTATTATTAAACGTATACAGGTACTGTACAAGTAGCTGGTAAAATCAAGGGAGGAATTTTAAAGAGTAAAATGAACACCATATTAAGAGATCGGAAAGAAGGCCATGAAACATGAAAAAAAAACTCGAAATTCCACATCTCTAGACATTGTGAAGCATGACACTCCTCCCATAAAAGGTAAGTGCAGATTTTTCAAGGGAGTCATGGCATCCCATACCTCCCACAAAATAAGAAAGGGTTCTAGTAGTTATGAAGAGTCTGCTATTCCCTCCAAAAAATAAGGGTAGACATGGTAGTAGGTAGTTACTGAAGGGCATACCTTTCCTGGGAAAAGTAGTCATCTGCAGTTCTTATCAAATAACCCAACTCTTTCTCAGTCTCAGTGACTGTATTACTTATACTCACTTCTGCTTATTACGTGGATAACTTACATTCAGATGTTTTGCATCCAGAATTTAGATAATTTATGGTAAACATACTCATTTCTGAATATTTTCATTCACTTTAACAATCCAGCTGTTTCAACTGGAAATTTCTTGGTGTATTCCCAACCATAATAAGATACTTTCCTACTTTGAACTTCTATTGAATGATAGCACAATTGCGCATGCCACTTGCAAAAAATAATTGGAGTTGGTCATGCTTGCTTTCTTAGGCAGCCTCATTTTCTAGGATGTAAATGGATGAAATACAGGTTCTGACCTTAATTTTCTCACTCCAGCATGCTTGAAATGATTTCATTGTCTCATGCTCCACTAGGACAATTCTATCAACTATTTTATTTCTTAATCTGTAAGGATATTAAGGTATAGTATTTTTTTCTAGTGTATGTCTGTGCATCTTTCTGTTCACTTGTGTTTTGCAGTTTTCCATTAAAATCCCATCCTCTTAAACTTTTAAAAATTCTCTCCACTTATTTTATATCCTAAGATTACATAATTAATAAAATAATAAATATTATACATGTTAAATTAATCTGATGTCTTTCTGCACTGTGAGAAAAATTAGCTTGGTTTCATTAAGACTGCTTGCCTCAGGAATCACTGCATTGAGTCATTGTAGGATAATACAAGTATATGTAGCTCCTGATAAATACATCACAGATTCCAATAAGAAACTTGATTCCAAGCCCCTGCTGTACATGGATGGAACTGCCCGCTGTTCACCAAAATGGTAAGTTGCAATAAGTGGCACCCGTTATTATTCCACAGACTCAAATTTTGGCCAAAGACAGAGCTGGGATGGATGCTCAGACAGGAGGCACAGTGTATTAGTTCATTCTCACACTGCTATAAAGAAATACCTGAGACTGGGCAATTTATTAAGAAAAGAGGTTTAATTGGCTCATGGGTCTGCAGGCAGTACATGAAGCATAGTGGCTTCTGCTTCTGGGGAAGCCTCAGGAAGCTTCCAATCATAGGAGAAGGCAAAAGGACAGTAAGGCGTCTAACAAGGTGGGAGCAGTGGCGGGGTCAGGATGGAGGAGTAACACACGTTTAAACAACCAGGTCTCTGAGAACTCTATCACAAGAACAACACCAAGGAGATGGTGCTAAACCATTTATGAAGGGTCTGTCCGCATGATTCAATCACCTCCCACCAGGCCCCACCTCCAATTTTGGGGATTACATTTCGACATGAGATTTGGGCAGGGACATAGATTCAAACCATATCACAGAGCTTCACTCCCTGGTCACATTCTGTATTAAGAATGCATTTGTAAAGAAAATATGTTAGCATGACAGTTAACATCATGATGAGAGGCATCAGAAGAAGGCAAGTGAAGGCAGAACTCTAAATAAAGTAGAAGAGGAAGTCAAATTGTTGAGTTCACTTTTTTGAGGTTGTGGGCATTGTTTGCTTATGTTTATTGTCGTTAGAAGCTTGCTGCCCATCCATCCACCGATAAATGAAGGCTGTGATTTCCCTACCATCCCTTCAGCCAAGGCTCCTAGGAAACCACATTATAACCCTGCCTCCAAACTGTCTTGCCTAAAGTCTCACAACTACTATGTTTCAAAACAGGATTGGAACCCAATTGCCCTTGGCTTCAATATTCTCAGATTGACCTTCAGGTCTTTTACATAAACCCCCAATGTGTGGCTAGCCTGGAAAACACAACGTAAACCCCACTACAGTCCCTTATGTGAAATTCCAGATCCAAAATGCTCTGAAAACTGCAAGGTTTTCCTAAGTTTGTGGTAAACGCATTTGGTGGTAAATCTGACCTAAACTGACAGGAAGATATTTACAGTCTTTATGTACTCCACTTAGTGTGAGTATTCAAACATTTTCCTAAAGAAGTGTTAATGTGGTGGAGCCAAGATGGCCGAATAGGAACAGCTCCGGTCTCCAGCTCCCAGCCCGAGTGACACAGAAGACGGGTGATTTCTGCATTTCTGCTTGAGGTACCGGTTTCATCTCACTAGGGAGTGCCAACAGTGGGTGCAGGACAGTCGGTGAAGCGCACTGTGCGCGAGCCGAAGCAGGGCGAGGCATTGCCTCACTCGGGAAGCGCAAGGGGTCAGGGAGTTCCCTTTCCTAGTCAAAGAAAGGGGAACAGACGGCACCTGGATAATCGGGTCAGTCCCACCCTAATACTGCGCTTTTCCAACGGGCCTGGAAAACGGCACACTAGGAGATTGTGTCCCGCACCTGGCTCGGAGGGTCCTATGCCCACGGAGTCTCGCTGATTGCTAGCACAGCAGTCTGAGATCAAGCTGCAAGGCGCAGCGAGGCTGGGGGAGGGGCGCCCGCCATTGCCCAGGCTTGCTTAGGTAAACAAAGCAGCCAGGAAGCTCGAACTGGGTGGAGCCCACCACAGCTCAAGGAGGCCTGCCTGCCTCTGTAGGCTCCACCTCTGGGGGCAGGGCACAGACAAACAAAAAGTCAGCAGGAACTTCCAGACTTAAATGTCCCTGTCTGACTGACAGCTTTGAAGAGAGTAGTGGTTCTCCCAGCACGCAGCTGGAGATCTGAGAACGGACAGACTGCCTCCTAAAGTGGGTCCCTCACCCCTGAGCAGCCTAACTGGGAGGCACCCCCCAGTAGGGACAGACTGACACCTCACTCGGCCGGGTACTCCTCTGAGACAAAACTTCCAGAGGAACTATCAGACAGCTGAATTTGTGGTCTCACGAAAATCCGCTGTTCTGCAGCCACCGCTGCTGACACCCAGCCAAACAGGGTCTGGAGTGGACCTCTAGTAAACTCCAACAGACCTGCAGCTGAGGGTCCTGTCTGGTAGAAGGAAAACTAACAAACAGAAAGGACATCCACACCAAAAACCCATCTGTACATCACCATCATCAAAGACAAAAGTAGATAAAACCACAAAGATGGGGAAAAAACAGAGCAGAAAAACTGGAAACTCTAAAAAGCAGAGCACCTCTCCTCCTCCAAAGGAACGCAGTTCCTCACCAGCAACGGAACAAAGCTGGATGGAGGATGACTTTGACGAGTTGAGAGAAGAAGGCTTCAGACGATCAAACTACTCTGAGCTACGGAGGAAATTCAAAACAATAGCAAAGAAGTTAAAAACTTTGAAAAAAAATTAGAAGAATGGATAACTAGAATAACCAATGGAGAGAAGGGCTTAAAGGAGCTGATGGAGCTGAAAGCCAAGTTTCGAGAACTACGCGAAGATTGCAGAAGCCTCAGTAGCAGATGCGATCAACTGGAAGAAAGGGTATCGCTGATGGAAGATGAAATGAATGAAATGAAGCGAGAAGGGAAGTTTAGAGAAAAAAGAATAAAAAGAAATGAACAAAGCCTCCAAGAAATTTGGGACTATGTGAAAAGACCAAACCTACGTCTGATTGGTGTACCTGAAAATGACGGGGAGAATGGAACCAAGTTGGAAAACACTCTGCAAGATATTATCCAGGAGAACTTCCCCAATCTAGCAAGGCAGGCCAACATTCAGATTCAGGAAATACAGAGAACGCCACAAAGATACTCCTCGAGAAGAGCAACTCCAAGACACATAATTGTCAGATTCACCAAAGTTGAAATGAAGGAAAAAATGTTAAGGGCAGCCAGAGAGAAAGGTCGGGTTACCCACAAA
The DNA here is from genome assembly GCF_006542625.1 of Nomascus leucogenys. Lineage (NCBI taxonomy): Eukaryota > Metazoa > Chordata > Mammalia > Primates > Hylobatidae > Nomascus > Nomascus leucogenys. The sequence goes on from NW_022096506.1 coordinate 13,070, forward strand.
GGGAAGCCCATCAGACTAACAGCTGATCTCTCGCAGAAACTCTACAAGCCAGAAGAGAGTGGGGGCCGATATTCAACATTCTTAAAGAAAAGAATTTTCAACCCAGAATTTCATATCCAGCCAAACTAAGCTTCATAAGTGAAGGAGAAATAAAATACTTTACAGACAAGCAAACGCTGAGTGATTTTGTCACCACCAGGCCTGCCCTAAAAGAGCTCCTGAAGGAAGCACTAAACATGGAAAGGAACAACCGGTACCAGCCACTGCAAAAACATGCCAAATTGTAAAGACCATCGAGGCTAGGAAGAAACTGCATCAACTAACGAGCAAAATAACCAACTAACATCATAATGACAGGATCAGATTCACACATAACAATATTAACGTTAAATGTAAATGGGCTAAATGCTCCAATTAAAAGACACAGACTGGCAAACTGGATAAGGAGTCAGGACCCATCAGTGTGCTGTATTCAGGAAACCCATCTCACGTGCAGAGACACACATAGACTCAAAATAAAGGGATGGAGGAAGATCTATCAAGCAAATGGAAAACAAAAAAAGGCAGGGGTTGCAATCCTAGTCTCTGATAAAATAGACTTTAAACCAACAAAGATCAAAAGAGACAAAGAAGGCCATTACATAATGGTAAAGGGATCAATTCAACAAGAAGAGCTAACTATCCTAAATATATATGCACCCAACACAGGAGCACCCAGATTCATAAAGCAAGTCCTGAGTGACCTACAAAGGGACTTAAACTCCCACACAATAATAATGGGAGATTTTAACACCCCACTGTCAACATTAGACAGATCAACGAGACAGAAAGTTAACAAGGATATCCAGGAATTGAACTCAGCTCTACAAAGTGGACCTAATAGACATCTACAGAACTCTCCACCCCAAATCAACAGAATATACATTTTTTTCAGCACCACACCACACCTATTCCAAAATTGACCACATAGTTGGAAGTAAAGCTCTCCTCAGCAAATGTAAAAGAACAGAAATTATAACAAACTGTCTCTCAGACCACAGTGCAATCAAACTAGAACTCAGGATTAAGAAACTCACTCAAAACCGCTCAACTACATGGAAACTGAACAACCTGCTCCTGAATGACTATTGGGTACATAATGAAATGAAGGCAGAAATAAAGATGTTCTTTGAAACCAACGAGAACAAAGACACAACATACCAGAATCTCTGGGACACATTCAAAGCAGTGTGTAGAGGGAAATTTATAGCACTAAATGCCCACAAGAGAAAGCAGGAAAGATCCAAAATTGACACCCTAACATCACAATTAAAAGAACTAGAAAAGCAAGAGCAAACACATTCAAAAGCTAGCAGAAGGCTAGAAATAACTAAAATCAGAGCAGAACTGAAGGAAATAGAGACACAAAAAACCCTTCAAAAAATTAATGAATCCAGGAGCTGGTTTTTTGAAAAGATCAACAAAATTGATAGACCGCTAGCAAGACTAATAAAGAAGAAAAGAGAGAAGAATCAAATAGATGCAATAAAAAATGAAAAAGGGGATATCACCACCGATCCCACAGAAATACAATCTACCATCAGAGAATACTACAAACACCTCTATGCAAATAAACTAGAAAATCTAGAAGAAATGGATAAATTCCTCGACAAATACACCCTCCCAAGACTAAACCAGGAAGAAGTTGAATCTCTGAATAGACCAATAACAGGTTCTGAAATTGTGGCAATAATCAATAGCTTACCAACCAAAAAGAGTCCAGGACCTGATGGATTCACAGCTGAATTCTACCAGAGGTACAAGGAGGAACTGGTACCATTCCTTCTGAAACTATTCCAATCGATAGAAAAAGAGGGAATCCTCCCTAACACATTTTATGAAGCCAGCATCGTCCTGATACCAAAGCCTGGCAGAGACATAACCAAAAAAGAGAATTTCAGACCAATATCCTTGATGAACATTGATGCAAAAATCCTCAATAAAATACTGGCAAACCGAATCCAGCAGCACATCAAAAAGCTTATCCACCATGATCAAGTGGGCTTCATCCCTGGGATGCAAGGCTGGTTCAACATACGCAAATCAATAAATGTAATCCAGCATATAAACAGAACCAAAGACAAAAACCACATGATTATCTCAATAGATGCAGAAAAGGCCTTTGACAAAATTCAACAACCCTTCATGCTAAAAACTCTCAATAAATTAGGTATTGATGGGACGTATCTCAAAATAATAAGAGCTATCTATGACAAACCCACAGCCAATATCATACTGAATGGGCAAAAACTGGAAGCATTCCCTCTGAAAACTGGCACAAGACAGGGATGCCCTCTCTCACCGCTCCTATTCAACATAGTGCTGGAAGTTCTGGCCAGAGCAATCAGGCAGGAGAAGGAAATAAAGGGTATTCAATTAGGAAAAGAGGAAGTCAAATTGTCCCTGTTTGCAGATGACATGATTGTATATCTAGAAAACCCCATTGTCTCAGCCCAAAATCTCCTTAAGCTGATTAGCAACTTCAGCAAAGTCTCAGGATACAAAATCAATGTACAAAAATCACAAGCATTCTTGTACACCAATCAGACAAACAGAGAGCCAAATCATGAGTGAACTCCCATTCACAATTGCTTCAAAGAGAATAAAATACCTAGGAATCCAACTTACAAGGGATGTGAAGGACCTCTTCAAGGAGAACTACAAACCACTGCTCAATGAAATAAAAGAGGATACAAACAAATGGAAGAACATTCCATGCTCATGGGTTGGAAGAATCAATATCGTGAAAATGGCCATACTGCCCAAGGTAATTTATAGATTCAATGCCATCCCCATCAAGCTACCAATGACTTTCTTCACAGAATTGGAAAAAACTACTTTAAAGTTCATATGGAACCAAAAAAGAGCCCGCATCGCCAAGTCAATCCTAAGCCAAAAGAACAAAGCTGGAGGCATCACGCTACCTGACTTTAAACTATACTACAAGGCTACAGTAACCAAAACAGCATGGTACTGGTACCACAACAGAGACATAGATCAATGGAACAGAACAGAGCCCTCAGAAATGATGCCGCATATCTACAACTATCTGATCTTTGACAAACCTGACAAAAACAAGAAATGGGGAAAGGATTCCCTATTTAATAAATGGTGCTGGGAAAACTGGCTAGCCATATGTAGAAAGCTGAAACTGGATCCCTTCCTTACACCTTATACAAAAATTAATTCAAGATGGATTAAAGACTTATGTTAGACCTAAAACCATTAAAATCCTACAAGAAAACCTAGGCAATACCATTCAGGACATAGGCGTGGGCAAGGACTTCATGTCTAAAACACCAAAAGCAATGGCAACAAAAGCCAAAATTGACAAATGGGATCTAATTAAACTAAAGAGCTTCTGCACAGCAAAAGAAACTACCATCAGAGTGAACAGGCAACCTACAGAATGGGAGAAAATTTTTGCAACCTACTCATCTGACAAAGGGCTAATATCCAGAATCTACAATGAACTCAAACAAATTTACAAGAAAAAAAAACAAACAACCCCATCAAAAAGTGGGCAAGGACATGAACAGACACTTCTCAAAAGAAGACATTTATGCAGCCAAAAACACATGAAGAAATGCTCATCATCACTGGCCATCAGAGAAATGCAAATCAAAACCACAGTGAGATACCATCTCACACCAGTTAGAATGGCCATCATTAAAAAATCAGGAAACAACAGGTGCTGGAGAGGATGTGGAGAAATAGGAACACTTTTACACTGTTGGTGGGACTGTAAACTAGTTCAACCATTGTGGAAGTCAGTGTGGCGATTCCTCAGGGATCTAGAACTAGAAATACCATTTGACCCAGCCATCCCATTACTGGGTATATACCCAAAGGACTATAAATCATGCTGCTATAAAGACACATGCACACGTATGTTTATTGCGGCACTATTCACAATAGCAAAGAGTTGGAACCAACCCAAATGTCCAACGACGATAGACTGGATTAAGAAAATGTGGCACATATACACCATGGAATACTATGCAGCCATAAAAAATGATGAGTTCGTGTCCTTTGTAGGGACATGGATGAAACTGGAAAACATCATTCTCAGTAAACTATCGCAAGGACAAAAAACCAAACACCGCATGTTCTCACTCATAGGCGGGAATTGAACAATGAGAACTCATGGACACAGGAAGGGGAACATCACACTCCGGGGACTGTTGTGGGGTGGGGGGGGGGGAGGGACAGCATTAGGAGATATACCTAATGCTAAATGACGAGTTAATGGGTGCAGGAAATCAACATGGCACATGGATACATATGTAACAAACCTGCACATTGTGCACATGTACCCTAAAACCTAAAGTGTAATAAAAAAAGAAAAAAAGAAGTGTTAATGTGTTTGAATACTGTCCTCAGACCTTGCTGTGGGTATACATATATTTTATTTATTTGTTTTCTTTTTCCCTTATTTTTATTCACTTTTTTCGTGGGGTGTGGGGAGGCAGATTCTGGTGAAAACTGGAAAACGTACTAGACAAATTCTAAAAGATCTGTAACACTGTGGGTATATATTGAGCTACTATGTAAACAACGGGGCAGTCACACAGGGCCCTACACTTAACAATGACCCTGCACTTGGCTAAAAGCTCTGCTGCGGCATCATGAAATCCTTAATGATTTTTTAACAAGACACCTTGCTTTCCCCACCCCCACCACAGAGCCCTGTAAATTATGTAGCTAGTCCTGAGTATAAGCACTGTAGTACTTTTCTAGAATCAGAAAAGTTATGAGCTCTGAAACACATCTGACCCTAGGGCTTTGGCTAAGGGACCTATGTTACTACACTACCAGTATTACTTCTATTGTTACTAACACCATGGATTGAGTGCCTCCTGTAGGCAAATGATTTCCTAAGGACTTTACACATGTTAGCTATAACCCTGTGAGGTACATATTATGTTATTCATTTTTTTTTAATTTAGTAAAGTGAGGTTCTGAAAGTTACCCTGAAGTTTTAAGATCACCCAGCTAGTAAATGGCAGAGTTGGAATTCAAACTAAGGTCTGCCTGACTCTAGAACTTGTTTAATATTCTAGGAGGTAGGTGCTTTGGAAGTATTAGGACGAACCATGAGATTGCCAATATCCAATCATTTTACATAGAAAAATGGCGATTTCATGTGGCTCAACTTAATATGAATGACTACTTATAAATATAACTCTCTCTATTTCATTTATGGGTGGTTTTTTAGTTTGAAACGATGACCAAACTAATCCTTTTGCTAAAATGTAAATAAAAGGTTGCAGTGAAGTCAGAAGAAAAGTTTATGTAGTTCAATTAAAAACAAGTTGCATGTCTCATCCTATCTCACTAGAGATGACATCACTGCTCCTAAATAGGGAGGATGGATCACATGGGAGAACTTGTTTTTATTGTGATCAGCTGCAGGCGATCAGCAAGATGACCTCATCTGCAGCTGAGGGGATTTGACCTTTGCCCCTTTAGGTATGTGAAGCAGAAAAAAATCCTTCACAGGCTGAGGAATGCAAAACAGACAAGCATCTTCAGCCAGCAGAGTTTATCAAGCATGTGTTCAGTGCAAATGCTCAGACTTGGACATGATGCAAAAGCAATTAAGAGAAAGAACAGTGAGTAGCCTGGGAGTTGGGTGGGTCCTTTGGTGTTTCTCAGAAACACTAGAAAAATATGTTTTTCATTTTCGAATAATAAAAGATAAGAAATGGGCCGTTAAAAAAAATGCTTCTTGTGCTAAGTTACCATAAGCATATGATAGAACTTAAGTTCTTATCATAATCAGTTTCCTGTGAGAATATCTTAGATGTAATCAAGTCAGATCTAACAACTGATCAATTTAACTGGCTAGTTTTAAAAACAAACTCTAAATAAAACATGCTCTTCAGCTGTATTCTTAAATTGAGGCAGTGAAAGTGACAGTTCGACAATAAAAGCCCAGGTTATCCACTCACACATGTCTAGGAACGTGTGGAAAATTAATAAGTAGCTTATTGTGTATTCTTTCCTCTTCCTGTTTATATCTACTTAACTCCCAGACTGAAAAGCTTACAGTGTTACAGAGTTCCTTCTGTTCAAAAACTCCTTATTAACCAGAAATTGCTTGATATTTTAGGGCTTTGACATGTATTATTTGATGTAGCACTCATGGGCACCATGATGAGGAGCTCTTAAATCACCTTAAGAAGGGTGAACTAGTAAGATCAAAAGAGTGTTCCTGTTTCCTGGTGAGTAACTGTTAATCAAAATCTTCCAAATCAAACACCTCGCAAGAAGCAGAGTTTTTATATTTTACTAGCAACTAATTGGAGAGATGGAAGCCCTCCAAAAGAGTTCTAGAATGCTGAAATATGAAACATAAAAAAAATTTCATCCAGGTTAAAAAGGCAGTTTATTATTCTAATTTTCAGCTGCACAGTTACCCAACTTAAGCCAAGTCTTTTCACATTTCCTGAGTGATTTTTATCGTACCTACTGCTTCCCATTTCCCAAGTGGGAAGAAATCTCATTCCCTCAAACTGAGAATCTGAGAAGACCAATTGCTGTAAAAAATGTAAGAAAAATGGCTGATGATTTAGGCAGTTAGTAGTATAATTATTTCTTCTACTTTTATTGTTTTTTTGATACTAGAAGTAGTCATTTTCATGTTTATCCAATATCTTTCTCTTTGAGGTCCAAAGTGAGAGTCAAATTTCCCAAAAACCTTATATTTTAGCAATATTTTTGGTGGGTAGATTTTCAAAGAGTTTTGTTTGAGATTTTCAAAGAATTTTGCTTGGTTATCACTCAGTGCACTCAGAAAAATAGTCATTTACAAAAGTAAACATCAAAAGATAGTGAAAAACTTTATGAAAGAAAAGGTATTATATCCTAATGTCTACCACTAGGTGAATGGATAAATAAATTGGGGTTTATCCATACAACACAATTCTACTGAGTATAAAAATAACTCAACTATTGATACACTCAACAGGAATACATCTTGAAATAATTATACTGAGTAAAAAAAATTCCCTAAGACATTTTGTATGACTCTTCCAGTTTATAAAATTCTTTTGAAATGCCAACTAATCTATAGTGACAGAAAGCAAATGAGTGGTTGCTTGAGAACAAAGAGAGGAGGCAGGGACGGACAAGTGGAAGGTATTACAAAGGGGCAAATGAAGCTTTTGCACGTGATGAATGTTTTTATCTTCATCATAGGTAATGAATATGTTTGTTATCTTCATTGTGGTGAAGTTTTTAAGTGTATACATATATCGAAACGTATTAAATTGTACCCTTTGTGCAATTTATTGTATGTCAGTTATATTGCAATACAGTTTTCAAATCTTTAAATAAAATTAGGCACGACAAAAAGGTATTGTAATTTGCCTTAAGTCACAGGTCTAGGTCATGGAGGAACAAGGACTTGTAGTTACCTGTCTGAAATTAAAGCCAGCAAGGAGGAAGAAAAGATCATTCTTCCAAATGATAGATTTGCCAGTTAAAGAGGACTCCTTGACTAAGGAGGTTGCCTACTGATCATGTGAAAGTCAAGAATGTTCCAAGATGGAAGCCTTTTAGAGGAGTGTTACTAGTTTGGATGATTTAATGTGAGGGCCAGCCTTACATTTTGACCAGTTTTTTTTGCAGGGCATCTAAAATCATGATGACCTTGATTAGTCAGAGAAAAATAAATATGATTTCATGTTTGTTTTGAAACTGGCTTTCCTCAACCAGTTTATGGGTACTTAGTAAGTCTTCAAGGATTATAAAATAAATAGGTACTTGGAATATCTTGAAAAATTTTGGAAGAATTCTTCACATTCTTCTGAACTACTGGAAAAAAAAAAATACACCAGGATGATAATTCCTTAGACCACGGTTTTTCAGTTGCAGCATTATTGACATTTGGAGTTGGATACTTCTTTATTGTCGGTGACACCCTGTCCATTATAGGATGTTTAGCAGCACTCTTGTCCTCTAACCACTAAATGCCCAAAGCACAGTCCTCTTAGTTCTGACAATCAAAAATGTCTCCAGACATTGCCAAAATGTCCCTTGCAGTACAAAACTGCCCCTGATTGAGAACCACTGCATCAGAATCACTGTCACGTTTGAGAAAAATTCAGAAATTGTAAATAAGCAAACAACTAATTTAGAGAAGAAGGGTTGATATCATTACTAACAAAAGAGCTCTTACAAGCCGGTTAAAAACTATACTGCTAGAGAGAGAAACATAAAACAGATAATAACTTCTAATATTTCAAATTAGCTTTCCACTGGTAAAGAGCTTAAAATTTACATTACTTCTAAGCTGGGTCCTCTTTGCTGCTTAGTGGGTTCGGCAAACATTCTCTAATTTTATTGCCTACCTTATACAGCATTTCAGCCTGTAGTTTCAGCTGATCATTTCTCAGCCAATATACATCTGGTAGCACTGGATCTTTCCTTAGCTTTCAAACAATAGTAGCCGTTGTCTTTAAACAATGCTTATGGCCCATTATGAAATGGCCAGTTGTAATAAATGTATCTTAAACTTTAGTACAGAAAAATTGTATCACACTTGAAATCATCTTGTTTCCATTAATCAAATAAAACTCAGGTTTCCATTAATTAAATCAGATGCCATTCTGATTTAAACTAGACAGCAAAAAACCCAGAACTAAAAGAAAAGCTCAATGATATAATCAAGCTATTTGAATGAGTGGTTGTAATAATATTCTCATTCTGTGATTATAACTTATTTAAATATAAAGATTTATTGTATACATGTATACAATGTAAGCCACATTAAAACATTTGGGAGAGAATAAAAGGGTGTAAATAATGAATAAATTAATTAATTCATGATCTTTTTTCTTAAAATGACAATAGGTAGAAGTTCTGATCCTAAGAAAAGAAACAATGCAAAGGTTTGGAGAAGGCCTCTAAATCTGGATTCTTCAAAGTAATATTTGTATTCAAGGCCATTGATAAAGATACATTGTATATGTGATAATTTCAGACCCTTCCACAATGCAGAGAAAGGATTTATTTGCATGCTAATGTATGCCAAAGGATAAGTAATTCCTCCCCTTCTTCTCCTGCTAAATACTGGTCACAAAGCTTAGATTCAATGTCAAATAAATCTGAAAGCTGGTACTCAAGTCACTGCTGGGGAAGAGAAAAGCTTTATGCCTGTAGCTGGGCCCATGGACAAAGCCAAGGATTCAGTAAAGTACTGGGGCTTACATTCCAGCTGTGTAATCATCTCCCTCTGTGACCTCAGACAAATGATTATGCTTCCACATTCTTATTTCTTCATCTGTAAAAAAATGACAAGAAAAGTTTGGAAGGGGAGATCTCAGTGTTCATACTCAAACTATAGATCAAATTGTTATAATTAAAACCACAACATAACCCAGTTCTACAAACCTATAGCAGATGCCGTAATATTATATCATTTGTCAATAAAAATCTGCTTCTATTCCATCTGATACAGACACAAAGGTGATGTATTCTTTAACAGGCAAAATAAATCCCAGTAGAGAATACTACTGGCATTGTTCTTTCCTTGCATTCAGCTCATTAAAAACAGAATGATCGTGTGGGAACCTTGAAAAAAATGACTGAATATACTAAGTGAAACACTTCTTTAAGAGTACATAATTTTAATTTTAATCAAAATCCCAATTTTATTTTTAATATTAGCCTTCATCAAGAATGTGAAAAAACTAAACCAAGAAAACTTACTTTGTTTATTCCTTTAGTTTAATAAGAGCAAATTGCCACTAGTCTTAGTTCTACGAACAACAAGGTATGTGACTTAGACAGATATGGCTAATTTATAGAAAAGAATATTGTATATAATCATTATGCATTTATATTTAAAAGCCTTTACACTAACATTGAGGGTAACTATAATATCAAGTAAAAAGTGATTTAGAAGAGTTTTTACATTTTTAATCACTTGGGAAAGTATTCACAGAATACTAAGTGAACAGACAAAAAAAGAAGTAAAACTTATATGTATAATATAATATCAACTACCAGAAAATGCCAGGGGTAGTAGAAAAATCTACCAAAATGTTAGCAATAGTGGTCTTATTTAATGTGGTGAAATTGTAAATGATATTTTTCTCTTTTTCAACTTTTCTCTTTATTATATTCTTTAACACCTATATATTATTTTATAATCAGAAAATAATAAACTATTCATGAAAGAAAATATAACTCCTAGGCAATGAGAACTTCAGCTTCCATCTGTTAATTTCTGCAGACAGTAGTACCCATTATTACTGAGAATGCTCAGATAATCTTACACACCAATGACATTTCAGAATCAAAGGATTAGTTATATCCCATGCTATACAAAAAAAATTGATTCCCCGTTATTACTTACTTCCTCTGCTCATTACTGCAGCCAGAGATCAGGGTTGGCAGTGAGGGAATAATTTTCCTTGCGTTGGACCAGGAAGCCTTCAATTCCAGGGGAAGAGATGACAATGCAAAGGAGTAACACAGCTGGGGAATATCTTATTGATGAAGCCACAAAATAGCTTTCTAAATGACCAGAAGTCGTGCCTAGCAAATGTATCAGCAAATCTCTGTGGCTTCATTACCCAAACTTCTTCCTCTAGGACACCTACTTCTCCCACAGAGGAGTCATGAGCAGTTAGTGTCAACTCAAGAGCAGCCACAACTGCCCACATGCTCCCAAGAGCTTCTGGTGTCTTTCTAAAATATACACACAGCTCTTTCTGGGTATAATAAGTATGACTCATTTGTTCACTTATTCTGTATTTATTGAGCACCAAGTATGTGTCAAGCCCGGGAGACAAAAATATCTCCTCATTTAAAACAGGTAAGTCAAGCATTTTGAGGTTATAATTTGAAGTTTGCCTCAAGGTATTATAGAAAAAGTTTGCATTTTAGAGTAAGGTAAACTTGCGCTTGAACCCCAACAGGAAAATAATATTTATGGTTGAACTTGGATAATTTACTTAGCCTTTCTGAACTTTGATTAATATTCTATAATAGGGCTAGTTATACTAATATTATTTTAACTATCTGGTACATAATTGTGATTCTCAATAAATAATTTTACTTTCTTAGTAACATGTTTATTAACAAACATAAGAGAGTCATATTCTGGAAAAAAATCATTACTACTTAAGAAGCATGTAGAAAAATAGAATAATCAATACATATAATTAGAGCAGTACGTCCCTGAGGAACCTTGATGGAGAATAGCCCATTAGTCCCTCGATAATTTGAAATAAACTGAAATCTTTCTAGATATTTTAAATGTTTTAACTATTTCTGACAGAAGCACTAATTTTAACATAGAAGCTCTTCAAGTAAGTTGCTAACTGTAAAGTACCCTATTAAAACCATCTCTTTCTGATCTACCCAAACTAAGGAAAAAAGAGAGAGAAACATACTGTTAAATTTTGGCTAAAGCCAAAGTCAAATGCTTCAGAAAAAAGGTAACCAGCTCCTCTACTTGGACCAGACTCATCAAGAAAACAAGTGAGAAGAGTCGCTTTGTATCCCCATTCATTATTTTCTAGATAGTGGGAAATAACAAAAGTGTTCCTGAATGAAAATAGAAGGGAAACGTTCTAAACAAGAGTGCCCAGGGTCAATCAAATGTTATTTTGTTTTTGCTGAGAGGGAGGATATGTAGAGGAATCATGTGGGAATGAGGCTGAGGGAAAGGTGGGATGGCATTGGGAGAGGTCGTAGATTCCAACCTGAAGTATTGGTATGTATGTCCTCATCATTTCATTTAAATTTCATAACATCTACATGAACTAAGCATTTTGGAGATAAGGAAATTAATTCCCATTAAGAGATTTGGCCAAGGTCACACAGCAAGAAAGGGGAGGACAGGATTGAAACCCAATTTCCTGATTCCTAGGTCAGAGTTGACTGCATGCTTCCTAATAGACCCCTTAACAATGACCTAAACTCAAAATTTGGAAGACTGGAATAAGGAAATCTGCTAATATTGGTTACATTGTTTCATAACCTTATCCTATAGCATGTAAGATGACAAATTTGTTTTGGTAGCGTCCTTAGAATTCATATAAACAATAGGTGTCAAGAAAGTATCATAATGAAATAGAGACAGAAATCACATATGGCTACTAATTATTAAAAAATCACTTAGAATGTAAGTAAATCATCAAGATTTTCCTTTCTAGAGAAATGACCTAATAGAGGAAAAAACATGTTTGTCTTTCCTCGGATGGTTTCCCACAATTTCAAAAGGATTGTTTTGCTTTTGACATATTTTCTCCCATGACATTCTTTGATCTTCAGATTAACTAAAATGTGTGAAGTCCCTGTTTGTTGAGAGCAAAAGAGAACTACAACTGTTCATAGCCCTTCACCTGCTCTCTTCAAGCTATGATAGGATTCAGAGCAAAGAAATATCTGCCAAGACTTGAAAATGCCATCTCCATGTTCTTGCATATGCTGTTCCAGAAGAGGCAGGCCCTTACTCCTCCTGACCTCTACAACCTTCCTTTACCCATAAATAGAATTACTGGATCCCCATTTGCAAACTCCATCTCTTATACCCCATCTCTAAGACCAATTCTGACATTTGGCAGAAAAGATGTAAATCACGTTGATTGCTATTCCAGCATTCATCATCCTGTGACTCTCGCTCCTAGACAGGTCTTGAACTTGTATCCCAGTCTCTAACTGTGAGCAATTAAAGGACAGCAACTATATCTTATTTTATTTTATGCCCTAGAATCTAATATATTGGTGGCATACACATAGACAATAAATGTTTGCTGATTGACCGACTGACTGACTGACTGGTGGAATGGAGCTTCTGCCCTGTTGGTAAAACCCAGTTGACACCTGTTTGGTAACTCAACCCCTGTTCTACTCTCTGTGTTTAAGTTCTTGCTTTGGTTACCTTCTTACCAGTCTAGCCCGTCTGGGATGTAGGACCATGTCTTACACCTGGAAATGTACTTCACAGGATATGATTCCTTTCCCTGAGCTCCTACTGATAAATTTTTGACAATGGTAGAATTTACCTTGCTTTTTGAATCTCCACACATCATTTCTCCCCAGCTTCACCACGGCCCTGACATACTGACTTGCTTTAATACTGCATCACTCTGGGTAGGTTATGTTTGTTTAGGCTATCACATTGGTGAGTATAATATATACTACTAGATGTCTTCTGCTGATCTATTTTTCTGGTGGTACATGGATCACTTGTTTTTATAAAAAGTAATTCACATCTTACCACAGACTTACTTCATTAATCTATAAAATCTGTTACTATCCAAATTATGTCATGGTTCCATGAAGTAATCTGTCAATTGCCAAAAAAAGAGAGATGAGATAGGTAAAATAAATAAATTTATTGACCCACAGAGAATAATTAAGTCACTTTGAAACTCCTCATTATCCTTAACAAAATAGGATATGTATATTTGCGTGTGTTTGTGTGTCTATGTGTGTGTGTATTTAATTTTTGAGTAAGTTAAGCAACTGTCTCTGACCTCTGTTTTCTTTCTATTGAAACAATAGCTCTGTAAACACATTACTGCAGATTGAAAGTTTTCATCTTAAGCTCCTGCTTCATCTTATTTCTCAAAGAGTTGAACAACCTAACAAGCTGAAGCAAATCATACTCTGGAGAGCTACATTATTTTAATTCACTAATGATTCCATTTTAAGGCATCTGGAGAACCAAGAGTCTTGTCCATGACAATTTAAACCTCACATCCAAGACAACACCCCAACCAAAAAAAAAACCTATGCCAGCTCATGGTCTAAAAAAACCCACAAAGACCTAGAAAAGACCCCTCAAATTTGGAAAAATCAGAGGAGTTTGTTGTCTTCACAAAATAATTGATGGCGTTGTCATCAGTTTTTCAAAATTATCTCTGAGCCACTAAGCAATGAGTTGTTTAAGAGCATTTTCACTTTGTAAGAGGAAGGATGACTCATGGCTTCAAAGACAACTTGGTGCCAAGTTGAGGCAGGGTGGTGATCCCATTTTATCTACCTCAATGCACTTAAACCTTAAACCGATTGTTTAAAAAATATGCGTAATTTTTCACAAAGATTCACATTAGCAGAGGGATCATGAGGTCGTGTTTGTCCATCTAACACCACATCCTGCCTCCAGTAATGGCTAGAGAATTCCTCAGAGGAAAGTGTGATGTTCATTTCGTAATATTTCTTGTTAGCAATGAGATGAAACACTCAAGTGAAAGTATTTTCTTTTAATATTTCTTCACTACATGAGAAAATATAAGATACTAAATTTAATGTTTAAGGACAAAAAAGATATTAGATCAATTTTCTTCAGTCCAACTCCAAGATCTAGTTAGGTCACTAAATGTTAGAAATGAGTAATTTTAATAATGACTTTGATTTAAAGTTCAGAGGAAGTAAACTTTTAAGTTCATATGCAATTATGGTAGAATATGATAATTATATTCAAATTGATCTCCATAGCTGATTTCTATAGAAAGTCACAAGAAGAATCAGGGAGAAGGGATGTAAGACCCCCTGGCCAGGCGCGGTGGCTCAAGCCTGTAATGGGAGCACTTTGGGAGTCCGAGGCGGGTGGATCATGAGGTCAGGAGATCGAGACCATCCTGGCTAACACTGTGAAACGCCGTCTCTACTAAAAAATAAAAAAAAATTAGCCAGGCGTGGTGGCGGGCACCCGTAGTCCCAGCTACTCGGGAGGCTGAGGCAGGAGAATGGCGTGAACCAGGAGGCGGAGCTTGCAGTGAGCCAAGACCACGCCACTGCACTCCAGCCTGGGTGACAGAGCAAGACTCAGTCTCAAAAAAAAACAAACAAACCTGGAAGCATGCCAACATATGAAACCCCAAGTCAAACCACACACTTGACTCTCTCAAGTCACCCGCTTTGCCCTCTTCCAAGTGTATTTTACTTCCTTTCATTCCTGCTCTAAAGCTTTTAAATAAATGTTCACTCCTCCTCTAAGAAAATCATAAGAGGGAAAGGTGAGTCCTCTGAACTGAATATCTGTGTCCCCCACCAAAACTCATGTTGAACCCCTACCCTCCAATGTGATAATATTTGGAGGTGAGGCCTTTGGAAGGTAATTAGGTTTAGATGAGGTCTTGAAGGTGAGACCTACATGATGAGATTATTTTCCTTATAAGAAGAGAGAGGGACAAGAGCTCACTCTATCTCTGCCATGTGAGGACACAGAAAGAAGGCAACTATCTGCATGCTAGGAAGTGGTCCTTACCAGAACCCAACCACTTGGGCACCCTGATCTCAGACATCCAGCCTCCAGAACTGTGAGAAATTGTTCTTGTTTAAGCCACTAGTCTATGGTATTTTGTTATAGCAGCCCAGGCTGACTAAAACAATGGGTATAATTCAGTACTCAATTGACTACTTATAATTACCGTAAGCCTTCCTTCTGGAGTAGATCAGATCTTTTTCTCAGAGATGGGGAAGGGAAAAAGCCCATTTTGTTTTTTGTCTGTGAGTGCAAAGTGTCCAACCCTGAATGAGTTTAGGGAAATATGCTGAAGCCCTTAGTTTGGCTGCTAATGACCCACAATGCACAGGAACTAAACAACCACAATCTATAATGCTTTGCCTCTGCACAGATTTTCCAACAGTATTGTATTATTATACATTGTTAAATACCTCATATTAGTCATTCGGAGCAGCAGAATTTTTTTTTTTTAAGTTCTGGAGTACATGTGCAGGATGTGCAAGTTTGCTACATAGGTAAACGTGTGCCACGGTGGTTTGCTGCACCTATCAACCCATCACTTAGGTATTAAGCCCAACATGCATTAGCTATTTTTCCTAATGCACCCCTCCCTCTGATTCCATCCTCCCAACAGGCCCCAGTGTGTGTTGTTCCCTTCCCTGTGTCCACGTGTTCTCATTGTTCCCACTTGTGAGATTAAATGGTGTTTGGTTTTCTGCTCCTGCATTACTTTGCTAAAGATAATGGATTTCAGCTCCATCCATGTCCCTGCAAAGAACATGATCTCATTCCCTTTTATGGCTGCATAGTATTCCGTGGTGTATATGTACCACATTTTCTTTATCCAGTCTATCATTGTTGGGCATTTGGGTTGATTCCATATCTTTGCTATTGTGAATAGTCCTGCAGTGAATATACATGTGCATGTATCTTTGTAATAGAATGATTTCTATTCCTTCAGGTATATACCCAGTAATTGGATTGCTGGGTCAAACAGTATTTCTGGTTCTAGATCTTTGAGGAATCACCACACCATCTTCCACAATGGTTGAACTAATTTACACTCCCACCAACTGTGTAAAAGTGTTCCTATTTCTCCACAGCCTCACCAGCATCTGTGGTTTCTTGACTTTTTAATAATCACCATTCTGACCGGTGTGAGATGGTATCTCATTGTGGTTTTAATTTGCATTTCTCTAATGACAGTGATGTTGAACTTTTTTTCATATGTTTGTTGGGAGCATGAATGTCTTCTTTTGAGAAGTGCCCGTTCATGTCCTTTGCCCAGTTTTTAGTGGGGTGGTTTTTTTTTCTTGTAAATTTGTTTAAGTTCCTTGTAGATTCTGGATATTAGATCTTTGTTAGATGGATAGATTGCAAAAATCTTCTCCCACTCTGTAGGTTGCCTGTTCTCTCTGATGATAGTTTCTTTTGCTGTGCAGAGAAGCTCTTTAGTTTAATTAGAACCCATTTGTCAATTTTTGCTTTGGTTGCAATTGCTTTTGGCAATGTCATCATGATATCTTTGCCCATGCCTATGTCCTTAATGGTATTGCCTAGATTTTCTTCTAGGGTTTTTACAGTTTGGGGTTTTACATGTAAGTCTTTAATCCATCTTGAGTTAATTTTTGTATAAGGTGTAAGGAAGGAGTCCAGTTTCAATTTTCTGCATATGGCTAGCCAGTTCTCCCAGAACCATTTGTTAAATAGAAAATCCTTTCCTCATTGTTTGTTTTTAGCAGAATTTTAAAATTATATTTAATGTGATTGATTCTTGGCCTTTGCCCTTGAAAACTGAGCTAACATTTACACTGGCTTCCTATTTGTAATTATGAGATCAGAGGCAACTCACTGACGAATAGTTAGTAGTCCAGTCCCTCTCCAAAGAAGATGGTTTAAAGTGCTGAACAAACATGACACCAATATCTCTCAACTTCTATGGGAACAGGAAATGACTGGGTAAAAGGTTCTCTAAAGACAGAGACAAAAAGGTGGGTCAAGGACTTAATTTTTTTTCTGTATCCCACCCTTTTATTTGTTGTTCCAAAAGAAAAGCCTGTAACAACTGGGAGAACAAATTAGGATAAGAGATGATTAAAAGGCTGAACTTAATTAAAAGAGTGGACTTTTGAGAAAATAATAAAAGCTCTGGTTTAATGACAGCAGAATAGTCATATGTATTGAGAAGAGGAATATAAATCAAAAAAGAAAAAAAAATCATGCATAAGATATAACAAAAAAGGATGAGATTTATCCATAATAATAGTTAAATTAGTGAACTTTGCTACATGCCATTTAGGTACTGCCATTTGAAATCCTCAGAATAACCTCCAGAGGTAGATGCTATGGTTTAAATCTGTTGCCTCCAAAATTCAGGTGTTGCCAATGTGACAATATCAGAAGGTGGAGCCTAAACCTTAAACAGGTGCTTTAAGATTAGGCCATGAGGGTTCCTTCCTTGTGAATGGGATTAGATGTCCTTATAAAACGGTCTGACTTGGGGAGTTCATCCTTCTATTAGCCTTCTGCCTTTCATCATGTGAGGACACAGCAAGAAGGCTCTCATCAAATGCCAGCACCTTGATCTTGGACTTCCCAGCTTCTAAAACTGTGAGAAATACATTTCTGTTCTTATCAATTAACCAGTTCTTCACCAGATCTTGGGCAAGTTACATAACCTCTCTGAGCCTCATCTTTCTCCATGGTAAAATAAAGATAACAGTAATTTATATACTAAGGGATTATTTTGAGGATTAAGTGGGCTGCTTTTGCTAAAGTGTTTAAAATGGTGACTAGTCCATAATAAGTATTAAAATGTTTTAGTTAATTAAATTGTAAAAATCCACATAGGTTAAGGCAAAAAAGTTTAAAACTTCAGTATGAATTGACTACTTATTGCTTTACAATCAATATTGACATTACATGTAGCCCATATTTGCCCTCTGCTAATTATTTTGTTAAAAAGTCAACCTAGGACAGGTGCAGTGGCTCACGCCTGTAATCCCAGCACTTTGGGAGGCCGAGACGGGCAGATCATGAGGTCAGGAGATCCAGACCAACCTGGCTAACGTGGTGAAACCCCGTCTCTACTAAAAATACAAAAAATCAGCCAGGCGTGGTGGCGGGAGCCTGTAGTCCCAGCCACTCGGGAGGCTGAGGCAGGAGAATGGCGTGAACCCGGGAGGTGGAGCTTGCAGTGAGCTGAGATCGCGCCACTGCACTCCAGCCTGGGCGACAGAGCAAGACTCCGTCTCAAAAAAACAAAAAAAAGAAAAAATCTGTTCTGCGAAAGGAATTAAATGTGGCCCTAGCACTCAGTATTTTTCTTCCCTTTAACAGCACTTCCTTCTTTGCTACCTCTATTTTCAGCCTGGTTCTGCCTGTGTGGTGGTTTCCAGTACCTGCAGACCTCCTTCATCATCCTACAGCTAAAAATCGCAGTGAAAAACTTATTACCCACATGTACAACTAAGTTTCAGAAGAATTCTCATTGGCCTAAATTGGGTCACATGATAATCCCTGAACCAATCACTGTGACCAGTGAATAGGATGTGTTGATTGGTCAGGCTTGGGTCACACAGCCAAGGGGGACGAGAGTCCACCCCAGCCATAGCACATAAACTGTGAAAGATTATATCTTAAGGAAAATGAAGAGTCCACCCCAGCCATGCCACATAAACTGTGAAAGATTATATCTTAAGGAAAATGAAGGTGCTGTTAGGAGAAGATGGAGTAACCAAGGCTAGAGAGACAAGACAATAAATCTTTGCTATAATGACCAATAATATTTTTGTGCCACAAAAAAAATTTTACTGGGAAATAGAAAAGTTTGGTTTCATACTTTGAAAGATAATGACAGACTCTCATTCCAAGGTTAAAAAACGCTAATAATTTTGTTCCTATGGAGTTCTCCTTCTCCTAAACTATGTATTATAGTTTTCTTTCCTGTTAAGAGAAGATTCTTTTCATAAACAGAGCAATTTTAATATATATTTTTAAAATTTTTGTTTTGTTAACCATTTGGAGATCTTATTTGGAAATTCCATTAACTTTGTTCCTTTTAGTTCTCTTATAAAGAAAAGTGAAATAATGAACACATACTCAAAGAAACAGAGAATGACGGACTTGTTGAAAGTACAGTGAAACTAACCTCCCTCTCTTTCTCTCTCTCTGTGTGTGTGTGTGTGTGTGTGTGTGTGTGTGTGTGTGTGTTTCATTTTTCCATGATGACTCCTGGGAAAGAACCTCTGGGATTTATATTCCCGTCCAATCCTTCCCTCCCCAGAGTGAGATCATAGCTCATTCGGTCCTTTTGTATTTTCTTTACATTGCCCTTCAAAACACATTTAATAATGCATCCAGAAAAACTAAAATTAGGGTAACTAGATGAAAATTTATGTCAAAATTCATATTGGAGAACTGCTGCTTTTTATCTTCTTAAAATCAGAAGGAACCATTATCAAAAGCCAGTTTTAGTTTAATTTCTTAAAATCTTAGTACATATACTTAATCAGAAGCCCGAGATAAAAGTGGTATCTGGAAACTCCCGATATTCTATTCTGTGGTTAATTTTGTCATGCTATGTTATCTAGGAATTTTTCTGTGCTCCTATAAAGTGCCACTCATCACATTTTAAAGTGTTTATCTTTTATGGTTGCTTACTTCATCCTTTTCCTAATTTGCTGAAATGATTTTTCTAAAGAATTACTTTAGATAAAATTTGGCATTTGCCTTACTCAAAAAAATGTAGGCCATTTTATAAAGCATGGTGAATTCTTCACAGCACAAAACTGACATTACATATTAGCTTTGTGTAACGTTAACCTTAGGGACCATGAAGTGTACTAAGTATTAATTTGCCCATATTTCCCTGGCTACCTACTGAGCATGAATTCCCCCATGTGCACACTCTGTGGGCTGCCCTTCTACTGACTTCCTCTACATCTTATTCTCAAGTGAGATGTAAGAATTTTTTAGCTCAGAGGTGTCAGTCCCCTGACTCTGACATGTGTGTGTTGTAACCCCTGCCATACATCATTCCACAGACAGGGTATAACAAACTGATATTTCTATGAATAGAGGAAAAAACCTCATATACAAAGTCCCCAAACCTCATTCAATTATGCGGGTGATTCAACCAAGCCCAATCTCCAAGTTCACATCTTGCAAAAAAAAGGCCCATTATCTTTCTTTATGTTAGAGGACATTATGACTAAATATCATGCTCATCAATGATTATGCTCCTCTGATATGTCAAGAACCTCTGTCTCATAACCATTAGGAAATGTCTCATCTAGTAAATCACCCTAACTTCCTGGGAAGATGAAAGGATCAAAGTAGGAATAATAGTTTGTACGATTCATTGGCATGTAATTTAGAGAAGGTATATTGTTAGGATAATCATTTTTAGTGTGTTGGAAATCTTGCCTCACTTCTTCAAATTTCTTATTCTGAAATTGAAGTCCTTAGATCACTAGAAAGTTCTTCAACAGAGACTTAAAAATAATGGTGACATTTTCAAAATTCTATTGCCATGTTCTCAAAGCACTTTTATTTGCAATAAAGGGCTAAAATGTGAAAGGTCATTCTAATGTATTCTTTTTTTAAATGAAGCATCAATCAAATGGAGATTTTATTTTTATTTTTATTATTTATTTATTTATTTATTTTTGAGATGGAGTCTCACTCTGTCACCCAGGCTAGAGTACAGTGGCGTGATCTCGGCTCACTGCAACCTCCGTCCCACCCAGGTTCAAGCTATTCTTCTGCCTTAGCCTCCCCGGTAGCTGGGACTACAGACGCGCGCCACCACGCCTGGCTAATTCTTGTATTTTTAGTAGAGAGGGGGTTTCACCATATTGGCCAGGCTGGTCTCAAACTGCTGACCTCATGATCTGCCCGCCTCAGCCTCCCAAAGTGCTGGGATTACAGGCGTGAGCCAGCATGCCTGGCCGAGATTTGATTTTTTATCACCATACAATTAATAACTTGGGTGCTACTATGAAAACAAGCAATGTCTTTGAGTTTGCTAATAAATCTCAGTAATAAGTTTTATGCAAAGGCAACTAAAAAAATGAGAGTGTATGAATGCTGTAGGAAGTGAAGAGGAAAGAAATGAGAGGAAAATGAAGGGAAGGGAAAGGAGGAAATGGCAGTAAGAAGATGTAGATGTAGCCTACATAAAATATCCTTGACAGGTTAAATAAGCAACTGTTCACAAAGGGAGTAAGTGCCTGACCCATCTACACAGAAAATGTGACAGAGTTCTCAGACCTCTGGATAGATGTGAGGAGCATTTTTCAGTTTAGACTAAAGGTAGAGGTTTCTCTAGTCCAAATCTAAGTATTATAAAACCTTCCCATTGCCATAATTCGAATCAAATACAGTCATACCTCCTTACCTTCCTTCCTGAATAACTCAATTCAGAAACCATTAGGTGGGGTCTTAGTGAGCTACTAGTACATATAGGGTAGGAGGGAAGAGAGACTACAGTGGTCTACCACTGGGTAAGAGCCCCCACGAAGGGGTAGCAGTAGCTGAGCATAGGACCAGGAGATTAAGAATACAGGTTGAGGCCAGGTGCGGTGGCTCACGCCTGTAATCCCAGCACTTTGAGAGGTTGAGTTGGGCGGATCACGAGGTCAGGAGATCGAGACCATCTTGGCTAACACAGTGAAATGCCGCCGTCTCTACTAAAAATACAAAAAATCAGCCGGGCGTGGTGGCGGGCGCCTGTAGTCCCAGCTACTCAGGAGGCTGAGGCAGGAGAATGGCATGAACCCAGGAGGCGGAGCTTGCAGTGAGCCAAGATCGTGCCACTGCACTCCAGCCTGGGTGACAGAGTGAGACTCCATCTCAAAAAATAAATAAATAAATAAATAAGGATACACTTTGAGCACCCCAAATCCAAAAGTAAGAAATCTAAAATCCTCCAAAATTCTAAAGTTTTTAGTGCCAACATGATGCTCAAAAGAAATGCTCATTAGAGGATTTCAGATTTTGAATTTTCAGACTTCAGATGCTCACCTAGTAAGTATAATGCAAATATTTCACAATCCAAAAAAATCTGAAATCTGAAACACTTCTGGTCCCAGGCATTTTGAATAAGAGATACTCAATCTGTATATGAGCATAATGGGAACCAGCTTTCTCATTGTCATGAAAAAAGCAAAAACTGGAATGAATCCTGTGGTGTTGGATTGGATTTCAAGGTATTGATATGAACTCATAGTTTTTATCAATTGATAGATAAGTGCATAGATTGAATGATATCAAAATAGAGATAAAGAAATAAATATAGATATTGTGGTAGCCTATCTCTAAAATGGTCCCCAATTTTTCTTGCCTCAAGGTATTCAGACTTCTGTGTAAACACCTCCCACTAAACAGGGTCGACCTGTGTAAGCAAGTATACTGTGAAAATGACAAAGTGAGACTTTGAGACCAGGCCATAAAAGACATTCTGGCTTCTTCCTGGCTATCCCTCTGGGGGGAAACCAGACACCATTTTATGAGACACTCAAGCAGCTCTATGGAGAGGTCAATGACATGAGGAAATGAGGCCTCTAGCCAATAAGCAGCCCTAACTCTTTGGACGTGTGAGTGAGCCACCTTGAACACGGATCCCCCAGCCTCAGTCAAGCCTTAGGCCACATCTTGACTGAAACTTTACGAGAGTCGTGGAGCCAGAACCATGCCCTCTGAATTCTGGATAAAACTGCGAAGTAATTAATGTCCATTGTTTTAAGCACTAAGTTTTGAGGTAGTTCTTTTTGTACCTCAAAAAAAAAAATTTTTGACCTCAAAAAAAAATAGTTAATGTACTAGTGAATATATGCATGTATAAAAAACAACATGCCTACATATATTACCTAGCTCTATCCATTGACAGACTGGATACAATAACACTTCAAAACCAGTGAGCATACCGGTGCCAGATCTTGATTTCTAAAAACAATTCTTCACTAAAAGGAAGCAGGGCTCCTCAAAGAAATGGCCAACTTCAGGGTGAGAGCAGGAAAAATTAAGATGAGCCTGAATGTTTTATTTAATATATCAAGGAAATGGTCAAACAATTATGGAAGCCAGTTTGGAATAGCTCCCACTGGTGAATCTGGGACAATCCAAGCCTCAGAATGAATAATAACCTACTGAATAAAACAGGAATTTATACCTCCATACTGATATGAATAAATAAGTAAAAAAATAAATTGGAAGGAATAAATTATTGCAGTAGAATGCCAACTAATAAATGTAGAAGAAATGGTAAAATTAGAAGATAACTAGCTGGCAACCATCATAGTAATAATTAATTCAGCCAAAAAATGTCAACAGATACTAAAATTACCAAATGGAAGTTTGATGAGAAATGAAATATTACATAGGCTCAACTATTCACAAAATGCTTATTAAATATAAGGAAGAAAAGAGTGACTGTACAGTGGAGAAATCTGGCAGACACCACCTAAACAAATTATTAAAGTTAACATCATCAGTAATGGGACAAATTGAAAGCATGTGCCATCTAATTGGATGTAATAAGAAGAACATAAAATCCTTACTGTGGTATTCTAGCCCTAGGAGAAGCACAACTTGAATCTAATAATAAGGAAACATTAGATAAATCAGATTTGGTGACTAATGTGATAAAAAGTCCAGGTCATGAAAGTGAAAGAGACTGAGAAACTGTTCCTGATAAAGGAGACAATAGAAACACAACAGCTGACTGTAACATGTGATCTTGGACTAAATTATTTTTAAGGAAATTATTGGGATAATTGGCAAAAAGTTGAATGATATTTGTGATTTAGGT
>NW_022096507.1:0-22888 GCF_006542625.1 Nomascus leucogenys
GTGGACATTCTTAACGCTAAGGGCCTAGAGTGGAAAAAGGAATATCTTCAAATAAAAACTACACAGAAGCATTCTGTGAAACTTCTTTCTGTTCTGTGCATTCAACTAACAGATTGAAGCTTACTTTTGATTGAGCAGTTCTGAAACACTCTTTCTGTAGAAACTGCAAGTGACATTCAACTAAGGGGCCTATAGTGGAAAAAGGATATCCAATTAAAAACTACACAGAAGCATTCTGTGAAACTTCTTTCTGTTCTGTGCATTCAACTAACAGAGTTGAAGCACACTTTTGATTGAGCAGTTCTGAAACACTCTTTCTGTAGAAACTGCAAGAGGACATTCTTAACGCTAAGGCCTATAGTGGAAAAAGGAATATCTTCAAATAAAAACTACACAGAAGCATTCTGTGAAACTTCTTTCTGTTCTGTGCATTCAACTAACAGAGTTGAAGCTTACTTTTGATTGAGCAGTTCTGAAACACTCTTTATGTAGAAACTGCAAGTGACATTCTTAAGCGCTGGCCTAGTGGAAAAAGGAATATATTCAAATAAAAACTACACAGAAGCATTCTGTGAAACTTCTTTCTGTTCTGTGCATTCAACTAACAGAGTTGAAGCTTACTTTTGATTGAGCAGTTCTGAAACACTCTTTCTGTAGAAACTGCAAGGACATTCTTAACGCTAAGGGCCTAGTGGAAAAAGGAATATCTTCAAAAAAAACTACACAGAAGCATTCTGTGAAACTTCTTTCTGTTCTGTGCATTCAACTAACAGAGTTGAAGCTTACTTTTGATTGAGCAGTTCTGAAACACTCTTTCTGTAGAAACTGCAAGTGACATTCGACGCTAAGGGCCTATAGTGGAAAAAGAATATCTCAAATAAAAACTACACAGAAGCATTCTGTGAAACTTCTTTCTGTTCTGTGCATTCAACTAACAGAGTTGAAGCTTACTTTTGATTGAGCAGTTCTGAAACACTCTTTCTGTAGAAACTGCAAGTGACATTCTTAACGCTAAGGGCCTATAGTGGAAAAAGGAATATCTTCAAATAAAACTACACAGAAGCATTCTGTGAAACTTCTTTCTGTTCTGTGCATTCAACTAACAGAGTTGAAGCTTACTTTTGATTGAGCAGTTCTGAAACACTCTTTCTGTAGAAACTGCAAGTGACATTCTTAACGCTAAGGGCCTATAGTGGAAAAAGGAATATCTTCAAATAAAAACTACACAGAAGCATTCTGTGAAACTTCTTTCTGTTCTGTGCATTCAACTAACAGAGTTGAAGCTTACTTTTGATTGAGCAGTTCTGAAACACTCTTTCTGTAGAAACTGCAAGTGACATTCAACGCTAAGGGCCTATAGTGGAAAAAGGAATATCTCAAATAAAAACACAGAAGCATTCTGTGAAACTTCTTTCTGTTCTGTGCATTCAACTAACAGAGTTGAAGCTTACTTTTGATTGAGCAGTTCTGAAACACTCTTTCTGTAGAAACTGCAAGTGACATTCTTAACGCTAAGGGCCTAGTGGAAAAAGGAATATCTCAAATAAAAACTACACAGAAGCATTCTGTGAAACTTCTTTTCTGTTCTGTGCATTCAACTAACAGAGTTGAAGCTTACTTTTGATTGAGCAGTTCTGAAACACTCTTCTGTAGAAACTGCAAGTGACATTCTTAACGCTAAGGGCCTATAGTGGAAAAAGGAATATCTTCAAATAAAAACTACAGAAGCATTCTGTGAAACTTCTTTCTGTTCTGTGCATTCAACTAACAGATTGAAGCTTACTTTTGATTGAGCAGTTCTGAAACACTCTTTCTGTAGAAACTGCAAGTGACATTCTTAACTAAGGGTATAGTGGAAAAAGGAATATCCAAATAAAAACTACACAGAAGCATTCTGTGAAACTTCTTTCTGTTCTGTGCATTCAACTAACAGAGTTGAAGCTTACTTTTGATTGAGCAGTTCTGAAACACTCTTTCTGTAGAAACTGCAAGTGACATTCTTAACGCTAAGGGCCTATAGTGGAAAAAGGAATATCTTCAAATAAAAACTACACAGAAGCATTCTGTGAAACTTCTTTCTGTTCTGTGCATTCAACTAACAGAGTTGAAGCTTACTTTTGATTGAGCAGTTCTGAAACACTCTTTCTGTAGAAACTGCAAGTGACATTCTTAACGCTAAGGGGCCTAGTGGAAAAAGGATATATTTCAAATAAAAACTACACAGAAGCATTCTGTGAAACTTCTTTCTGTTCTGCATTCAACTAACAGAGGAAGCTTACTTTTGATTGAGCAGTTCTGAAACACTCTTTATGTAGAAACTGCAAGTTGACATTCGAGCGCTAAGTGCCTAGTGGAAAAAGGAATATTCAAATAAAAACTACACAGAAGCATTCTGTGAAACTTCTTTCTGTTCTGTGCATTCAACTAACAGAGTTGAAGCTTACTTTTGATTGAGAGTTCTGAAACACTCTTATGTAGAAACTGCAAGTGACATTCTTAAGCGCTAAGGGCCTAGTGGAAAAAGGAATATCTTCAAATAAAAACTACACAGAAGCATTCTGTGAAACTTCTTTCTGTTCTGTGCATTCAACTAACAGAGTTGAAGCTTACTTTTGATTGAGCAGTTCTGAAACACTCTTTCTGTAGAAACTGCAAGTGACATTCTTAGACGCTAAGGGGCCTATAGTGGAAAAAGGAATATCTCAATAAAAACTACACAGAAGCATTCTGTGAAACTTTTTCTGTTCTGTGCATTCAACTAACAGAGTTGAAGCTTATTTGATTGAGCAGTTCTGAAACACTCTTTCTGTAGAAACTGCAAGTGACATTCTTAACGCTAAGGGCCTAGTGGAAAAAGGAATATCTTAATAAAAACTACACAGAAGCATTCTGTGAAACTTCTTTCTGTTCTGTGCATTCAACTAACAGAGTGAAGCTTACTTTTGATTGAGCAGTTCTGAAACACTTTCTGTAGAAACTGCAAGTGACATTCTTAACGCTAAGGGCCTAGTGGAAAAAGGAATATCTTCAAATAAAAACTACACAGAAGCATTCTGTGAAACTTCTTTCTGTTCTGTGCATTCAACTAACAGAGTTGAAGCTTACTTTTGATTGAGCAGTTCTGAAACACTCTGTAGAAACTGCAAGTGACATTCTTACGCTAAGGGCCTAGAGTGGAAAAAGGAATATCTTCAAATAAAAACTACACAGAAGCATTCTGTGAAACTTCTTTCTCTTCTGTGCATTCAACTAACAGAGTTGAAGCTTACTTTTGATTGAGAGTTCTGAAACACTCTGTAGAAAACTGCAAGTGGACATTCTTAACGCTAAGGGGCCTATAGTGGAAAAAGGAATATCTTCAAATAAAACTACACAGAAGCATTCTGTGAAACTTCTTTCTGTTCTGTGCATTCAACTAACAGATTGAAGCTTACTTTTGATTGAGCAGTTCTGAAACACTCTTTCTGTAGAAACTGCAAGTTGACATTCGAGCTAAGGCCTATAGTGGAAAAGGAATATTCAAATTAAAAACTACACAGAAGCATTCTGTGAAACTTCTTTCTGTTCTGTGCATTCAACTAACAGAGTTGAAGCTTACTTTTGATTGAGCAGTTCTGAAACACTCTTTCTGTAGAAACTGCAAGGACATTCTTAACGCTAAGGGGCCTACAGTGGAAAAAGGAATATCTTCAAATAAACTACACAGAAGCATTCTGTGAAACTTCTTTCTGTTCTGTGCATTCAACTAACAGAGTTGAAGCTTACTTTTGATTGAGCAGTTCTGAAACACTCTTCTGTAGAAACTGCAAGTGACATTCTTAACGCTAAGGGCCTAGTGGAAAAAGGAATATCTTCAAATAAAAACTACACAGAAGCATTCTGTGAAACTTCTTTCTGTTCTGTGCATTCAACTAACAGAGTTGAAGCTTACTTTTGATTGAGCAGTTCTGAAACACTCTCTCTGTAGAAACTGCAAGTGACATTCTTAACGCTAAGGGCCTAGAGTGGAAAAAGGAATATCTTCAATAAAAATTCTACACAGAATCATTCTGTGAAACTTCTTTCACGTTCTGCCCAATCAACTAACAGAGTTGAAGGTTACTTTTTATTGAGCAGTTTGAAACACTCTTTCTGTAGAAACTGCAAGATGACATTCGGAGAACTAAGGGGCTATAGTGGTAAAAGAAATATCTCCAATTAAAACTGCAACAGAAGCATTCTGTGAAACTTCTTTCTGGTTCTGTGCTTCAACTAACAGAGTGAGCACAATTTTGATTGAGCAGTTCTGAAATACTCTTTCTGTAGAAACTGCAAGTGGACATTCTTAACGCTAAGTGTCCTATAGGGAAAAAGGAATATCTTCAAATAGAAACTACACAGAGCTATTCTGTGAACCTACTTTCTGTTCTGTGCATTCAACTAACACAGTTGAAGCTTACTTTTGATTGAGCAGTTCTGAAACACTCTTTCTGTAGAAACTGCAAGTGCACAATCTTAACGCTTAGGGGCCTACAGTGGAAAAAGGAATATCTTCAAATAAAAACTACAAAGAAGCATTCTTTGAAACTTCTTTCTGTTCTGTGCATTCAACTAACAGAGTTGAAGCATGCTTTTGATTGAGCAGTTCTGAACACTCTTTATGAAGAAACTGCAAGTGGACATTCTTAACGCTAAGGGGCCAATAGTGGAAAAAGGTATATCTCAAATAAGAACTACACAGAAGCATTCTGTGAAACTTCTTCTCTTCTGTTCATTCAACTAACAGAGTAGAAGCTTACATTTGATTGAGCAGTTCTGAAACACTGTTTCTGTTGAAACTGCAAGTGGACATTCTTAAGGCTAAGGGGCCTACAGTGGAAAAAGGATTATTTTCAAATAAAAACTACACAGAAGCATTCTGTGAAACTTCTTTCTGTTCTGTGCATTCAACTAACAGAGTGGAAGCTTACTTTTGATTGACTAGTTCTGAAACACTCTTATGTAGAAAATACAAGTTGACATTCCGAGCGCTAAGGGTCCTAGAGTGGAAAAAGGAAAATCTCCAAATAAAAACTACACAGAATCATTCTGTGAAACTTCTTTCTCTTCTGTGCATTCAGCTAACAGAGTTGAAGCTTACTTTTGATTGAGGAGTTCTGAAACACTCTCTCTGTAGAAACTGCAAGTGGACATTCTTAACGTTAAGGGGCCTAGAGTGGAAAAAGGAATATCTTCAAATAAAATCTACACAGAATCATTGTGTGAAACTTCTTTCAGTTCTGTCCATTCAACTAACAGATTTGAAGGTTACTTTTTATTGAGCAGTTCTGAAACACTCTTTCTGTAGAACTGCAAGTTGACATTCGGAGAACTAAGGGCCTATAGTGGAAAAAGGAATATCTCCAATTAAAAACTACACAGAAGCATTCTGTGAAACTTCTTTCTGTACTGTGCATTCAACTAACAGAGTTGAAGCACACTTTTGATTGAGCAGTTCTGAAATACTCTTTCTGTAGAAACTGCAAGAGGACATTCTTAACGCTAAGGGTCCTATAGTGGAAAAAGGAATATCTTCTACTATAAACTACACAGAACTATTCTGTGAAACTACTTTCTGTTCTGTGCATTCAACTAACAGAGTGGAAGCTTACTTTTGATTGATTAGTTCTGAAACACTCTTTATGTAGAAACTGCAAGTTGACATTCCGAGCGCTAAGGGTCCTAGTGGGGAAAAAGGAATATATTCAAATAAAAACTACACAGAAGCATTCTGTGAAACTTCTTTCTGTTCTGTGCATTCAACTAACAGAGTGGAAGCTTACTTTTGATTGAGTAGTTCTGAAACACTCTTTATGTAGAAACTGCAAGTTGACATTCCTAGCGCTAAGTGTCCTAGAGTGCAAAAAGGAATATATTCAAATAAAAACTACACAGAAGCATTCTGTGAAACTTCTTTCTGTTCTGTGCATTCAACTAACAAAGTTGAAGCTTACTTTTGATTGAGGAGTTCTGAAACAGTCTTTATGAAGAAACTGCAAGTGGACATTCTTAAGGCTAAGGGGCCAATAGTGGAAAAAAGATATCTTCAAATAAAAACTACACAGAAGCATTCTGGGAAACTTCTTCCTGTTCTGTTCATTCAACTAACAGAGTTGAACCTTACTTTTGATTGAGCAGTTCTGAAACACTCTCTCTGTAGAAACTGCAAGTTAACATTCCGAGCGCTAATTGTCCTATTGTGGAAAAAGGAATATCTCCAAATAAAAACTACACAGAAGCATTCTGTGAAACTTCTTTCTGTTCTGTGCATTCAACTAACACAGTTGAAGCTTACTTTTGATTGAGCAGTTCTGAAACACTCTTTATGAAGAAACTGCAAATGAACATTCTTAAGGCTAAGGGGCCTATAGTGGAAAAAGGAATATATCATATAAAAACTACACAGAAGCATTCTGTGAAACTTCTTTCTTTCTGTGCATTCAACTAACAGAGTGGAAGCTTACTTTTGATTGAGCAGTTCTGAAACACTCTTTCTGTAGAAACTGCAAGTGCACATTCTTAACGCTAAGTGGCCTATAGTGGAAAAAGGAATATCTTCAAATAAAAACTACAAAGAAGCATTCTGTGAAACTTCTTTCTGTTCTGTGCATTCAACTAACAGAGTTGAAGCTTACTTTTGATTGAGCAGTTGTGAAACACTCTCTCTGTAGAAACTGCAAGTGGACATTCTTAACGCTAAGGGCCTAGAGTGGAAAAAGGAATATCTTCAAATAAAATCTACACAGAATCATTCTGTGAAACTTCTTTCAGTTCTGCCCAATCAACTAACAGAGTTGAAGGTTACTTTTTATTGAGCAGTTCTGAAACACTCTTTCTGTAGAAACTGCAAGATGACATTCGGAGAACTAAGGGGCCTATAGTGGTAAAAGAAATATCTCCAATTAAAAACTGCACAGAAGCATTCTGTGAAACTTCTTTCTGTTCTGTGCATTCAACTAACAGAGTTGAAGCACAATTTTGATTGAGCAGTTCTGAAATACTCTTTCTGTAGAAACTGCAAGTGGACATTCTTAACGCTAAGTGTCCTATAGTGGAAAAAGGAATATCTTCAAATAGAAACTACACAGAACTATTCTGTGAACCTACTTTCTGTTCTGTGCATTCAACTAACACAGTT
Organism: Nomascus leucogenys; assembly: GCF_006542625.1. Taxonomy (NCBI): domain Eukaryota; kingdom Metazoa; phylum Chordata; class Mammalia; order Primates; family Hylobatidae; genus Nomascus; species Nomascus leucogenys. The sequence continues at coordinate 7,157 of NW_022096507.1, forward strand.
GAAGCTTACTTTTGATTGAGCAGTTCTGAAACACTCTTTCTGTAGAAACTGCAAGTGCACAATCTTAACGCTTAGGGGCCTACAGTGGAAAATGAATATCTTCAAATAAAAACTACAAAGAAGCATTCTTTGAAACTTCTTTCTGTTCTGTGCATTCAACTAACAGAGTTGAAGCATGCTTTTGGATTGAGCAGTTCTGAAACACTCTTTATGAAGAACTGCAAGTGGACATTCTTAACGCTAAGGGGCCATAGTGGAAAAAGGTATATCTTCAAATAAGAACTACACAGAAGCATTCTGTGAAACTTCTTCCTCTTCTGTTCATTCAACTAACAGAGTAGAAGCTTACATTTTGATTGAGCAGTTCTGAAACACTTTCTGTAGAAACTGCAAGTGGACATTCTTAACGTTAAGGGGCCTAGAGTGGAAAAAGGATTATTTCAAATAAAAACTTACACAGAAGCATTGTGTGAAACTTCTTTCAGTTCTGTGCATTCAACTAACAGATTTGAAGGTTACTTTTATGACAGTTCTGAAACACTCTTTCTGTAGAAATGCAAGTTGACATTCGAGCGCTAAGGGCCTATAGTGGAAAAAGGAAATCTCCCAATTAAAAACTACACAGAAGCATTCTGTGAAACTTCTTTCTGTACTGTGCATTCAACTAACAGAGTTGAAGCACACTTTTGATTGAGAGTTCTGAAATACTCTTCTGTAGAAACTGCAAGAGGACATTCTTAACGCTAAAGTTCCTATAGTGGAAAAAGGGAATATCTTCTAACTAAAATCTACACAGAAACTATCTGTGAAACTACTTTCTGTTCTGTGCATTCAACTAACAGAGTGGAAGCTTACTTTTGATTGAGTAGTTCTTGAAACACTCTTTATGTAGAAACTGCTAGTTGACATTCCTAGCGCTAGTGTCCTAGAGTGGAAAAAGGAATATATTCAAATAAAAACTACACAGAAGCATTCTGTGAAACTTCTTTCTGTTCTGTGCATTCAACTAACAGAGTTGAAGCTTACTTTTGATTGAGCAGTTCTGAAACACTCTTTATGTAGAAACTGCAAGTGGACATTCTTAACGCTAAGGGCCTATAGTGGAAAAAGAATATCTTCAAATAAAACTACACAGAAGCATTCTGTGAAACTTCTTTCTGTTCTGTGCATTCAACTAACAGAGTTGAAGCTTACTTTTGATTGAGCAGTTCTGAAACACTCTTCTGTAGAAACTGCAAGTTGACATTCGAGCGCTAAGGGTCCTAGTGGAAAAAGGAATATCTTCAAATAAAAACTACACAGAAGCATTCTGTGAAACTTCTTTCTGTTCTGTGCATTCAACTAACAGAGTTGAAGCTTACTTTTGATTGAGCAGTTCTGAAACACTCTTTATGTAGAAACTGCAAGTTGACATTCTTAAGCGCTAAGGGGCCTATAGTGGAAAAAGGAATATATTCAATATAAAACTACACAGAAGCATTCTGTGAAACTTCTTTCTGTTCTGTGCATTCAACTAACAGAGTTGAAGCTTACTTTTGATTGAGCAGTTCTGAAACACTCTTTCTGTAGAAACTGCAAGTGACATTCTTAAGGCTAAGGGCCTATAGTGGAAAAAGGAATATCTTCAAATAAAAACTACACAGAAGCATTCTGTGAAACTTCTTTCTGTTCTGTGCATTCAACTAACAGAGTTGAAGCTTACTTTTGATTGAGCAGTTCTGAAACACTCTTCTGTAGAAACTGCAAGGACATTCTTAACGCTAAGGGCCTATAGTGGAAAAAGGAATATCTTCAAATAAAAACTACACAGAAGCATTCTGTGAAACTTCTTTCTTCTGCATTCAACTAACAGAGTTGAAGCTTACTTTTGATTGAGCAGTTCTGAAACACTCTTTCTGTAGAAACTGCAAGTGACATTAACGCTAAGGGGCCTAGTGGAAAAGGAATATCTCAAATAAAAACTACACAGAAGCATTCTGTGAAACTTCTTTCTGTTCTGTGCATTCAACTAACAGAGGAAGCTTACTTTTGATTGAGCAGTTCTGAAACACTCTTTATGTAGAAACTGCAAGTGACATTCGACGCTAAGGGCCTATAGTGGAAAAAGGAAATATCTTCAAATAAAAACTACACAGAAGCATTCTGTGAAACTTCTTTCTGTTCTGTGCATTCAACTAACAGAGTTGAAGCTTACTTTTGATTGAGCAGTTCTGAAACACTCTTCTGTAGAAACTGCAAGTGGACATTCTTAACGCTAAGGGCCTAGAGTGGAAAAAGGAATATCTTCAAATAAAAACTACACAGAAGCATTCTGTGAAACTTCTTTCTGTTCTGTGCATTCAACTAACAGATTGAAGCTTACTTTTGATTGAGCAGTTCTGAAACACTCTCTGTAGAAACTGCAAGTGACATTCGAGAACTAAGGGGCCTATGTGGAAAAAGGAATATCTCCAATAAAAACTACACAGAAGCATTCTGTGAAACTTCTTTCTGTCTGTGCATTCAACTAACAGAGTTGAAGCTTACTTTTGATTGAGCAGTTCTGAAACACTCTTTCTGTAGAAACTGCAAGGACATTCTTAACGCTAAGGGCCTATAGTGGAAAAAGGAATATCTTCAAATAAAAACTACACAGAAGCATTCTGTGAAACTTCTTTCTGTTCTGTGCATTCAACTAACAGAGTGAAGCTTACTTTTGATTGAGCAGTTCTGAAACACTCTTTCTGTAGAAACTGCAAGTGACAGCTCTAAGTGTAGTAAAAATATATTCAAATAAAAACTACACAGAAGCATTCTGTGAAACTTCTTTCTGTTCTGTGCATTCAACTAACAGAGGAAGCTTACTTTTGATTGCAGTTCTGAAACACTCTTTCTGTAGAAACTGCAAGTGACATTCTTATAACCTAAGGAATATTCAAATAAAAATACACAGAATCATTCTGTGAAACTTTCTGTTCTGTGCAAACTAACAGAGTTGAAGCTTACTTTTGATTGAGAGTTCTGAAACATCTTTATGTAGAAACTGCAAGTGGACATTCTTAAGGCTAAGGGCCTATAGTGGAAAAAAAGATATCTTCAAATAAAAACTACACAGAAGCATTCTGTGAAACTTCTTTCTGTTCTGTGCATTCAACTAACAGAGTTGAAGCTTACTTTTGATTGAGCAGTTCTGAAACACTCTTTCTGTAGAAACTGCAAGTTGGACATTCGAGCGCTAAGTCCTATAGTATATCAAATAAAAACTACACAGAAGCATTCTGTGAAACTTCTTTCTGTTCTGTGCATTCAACTAACACAGTTGAAGCTTACTTTTGATTGAGCAGTTCTGAAACACTCTTTATGTAGAAACTGCAAGTGACATTCTTAACGCTAAGGGCCTATAGTGGAAAAAGGAATATCTTCAATAAAAACTACACAGAAGCATTCTGTGAAACTTCTTTCTGTTCTGTGCATTCAACTAACAGAGTGAAGCTTACTTTTGATTGAGCAGTTCTGAAACACTCTTTGTAGAAACTGCAAGTGACATTCTTAACGCTAAGGGCCTATAGTGGAAAAAGGAATATTCAAATAAAAACTACACAGAAGCATTCTGTGAAACTTCTTTCTGTTCTGTGCATTCAACTAACAGAGTGAAGCTTACTTTTGATTGAGCAGTTCTGAAACACTCTGTAGAAACTGCAAGTGACATTCTTAAACCTATAGTGGAAAAAGGAATATCTTCAAATAAAAACTACACAGAAGCATTCTGTGAAACTTCTTTCTGTTCTGTGCATTCAACTAACAGAGTTGAAGCTTACTTTTGATTGAGCAGTTCTGAAACACTCTTCTGTAGAAACTGCAAGTGACATTCTTAACGCTAAGGGCCTAGTGGAAAAAGGAATATCTTCAAAAAAACTACACAGAATCATTCTGTGAAACTTCTTTCTGTTCTGTGCATTCAACTAACAGAGTTGAAGCTTACTTTTGATTGAGCAGTTCTGAAACACTCTTTCTGTAGAAACTGCAAGTGACATTCTTAACTAAGGGGCCTATAGTGGAAAAAGGAATATCTTCAAATAAAAACTACACAGAAGCATTCTGTGAAACTTCTTTCTCTGTGCATTCAACTAACAGAGTTGAAACACTTTTGATTGAGCAGTTCTGAAAACTCTTTCTGTAGAAACTGCAAGGACATTCTTAACGCTAAGGGGCCTATAGTGGAAAAAGGAATATCTTTCAATAAAAACTACACAGAAGCATTCTGTGAAACTTCTTTCTGTTCTGTGCATTCAACTAACAGAGTGAAGCTTACTTTTGATTGAGCAGTTCTGAAACACTCTTTCTGTAGAAACTGCAAGTGACATTCTAAGCGCTGGTCCTAGAGTGGAAAAAGGAATATATTCAAATAAAAACTACACAGAAGCATTCTGTGAAACTTCTTTCTGTTCTGTGCATTCAACTAACAGAGTTGAAGCTTACTTTTGATTGAGAGTTCTGAAACACTCTTTATGTAGAAACTGCAAGTGACATTCTTAAGGGCCTAGTGGAAAAAGAATATCTTCAAATAAAAACTACACAGAAGCATTCTGGAAACTTCTTTCTGTTCTGTGCATTCAACTAACAGAGTTGAAGCTTACTTTTGATTGAGCAGTTCTGAAACACTCTTTTTAGAAACGAGCGCTAATTGTCCTATGTGGAAAAAGGAATATCTCAAATAAAAACTACACAGAAGCATTCTGTGAAACTTCTTTCTGTTCTGTGCATTCAACTAACAGAGTTGAAGCTTACTTTTGATTGAGCAGTTCTGAAACACTCTTTTCTGTAGAAACTGCAAGTGACATTCTTAAGGCTAAGGGGCCTATAGTGGAAAAAGGAATATTTCAATAAAAACTACACAGAAGCATTCTGTGAAACTTCTTTCTGTTCTGTGCATTCAACTAACAGAGTGAAGCTTACTTTTGATTGAGCAGTTCTGAAACACTCTTTCTGTAGAAACTGCAAGTGACATTCTTAACGCTAAGGGCCTATAGTGGAAAAAGGAATATCTTCAAAAAAAACTACACAGAAGCATTCTGTGAAACTTCTTTCTGTTCTGTGCATTCAACTAACAGAGTTGAAGCTTACTTTTGATTGAGCAGTTCTGAAACACTCTTTCTGTAGAAACTGCAAGTGGACATTCTTAACGCTAAGGGCCTAGAGTGGAAAAAGGAATATCTTCAAATAAAAACTACACAGAATCATTCTGTGAAACTTCTTTCTGTTCTGCATTCAACTAACAGAGTTGAAGCTTACTTTTTGATTGAGCAGTTCTGAAACACTCTTTCTGTAGAAACTGCAAGTGACATTCAACTAAGGGCCTATAGTGGAAAAAATATCCAATTAAAAACTACACAGAAGCATTCTGTGAAACTTCTTTCTGTTCTGTGCATTCAACTAACAGAGTTGAAGCTTACTTTTGATTGAGCAGTTCTGAAACACTCTTTATGTAGAAACTGCAAGTTGACATTCGACGCTAAGGGCCTATAGTGGAAAAAGGAATATCTCAAATAAAAACTACACAGAATCATTCTGTGAAACTTCTTTCTCTTCTGTGCATTCAACTAACAGAGTTGAAGCTTACTTTGATTGAGCAGTTCTGAAACACTCTTTCTGTAGAAACTGCAAGTGGACATTCTTAAGGGCCTAGAGTGGAAAAAGGAATATCTTCAATAAAAACTACACAGAATCATTCTGTGAAACTTCTTTCTGTTCTGTGCATTCAACTAACAGATTGAAGCTTACTTTTGATTGAGCAGTTCTGAAACACTCTTTCTGTAGAAACTGCAAGTGACATTCAACTAAGGGCCTATAGTGGAAAAAGGAATATCTCAAATAAAAACTACACAGAAGCATTCTGTGAAACTTCTTTCTGTTCTGTGCATTCAACTAACAGAGTTGAAGCACTTTTGATTGAGCAGTTCTGAAACACTCTTTCTGTAGAAACTGCAAGAGGACATTCTTAACGCTAAGGGTATAGTGGAATATCTTCAAATAAAACTACACAGAACATTCTGTGAAACTTCTTTGTTCTGTGCATTCAACTAACAGAGTTGAAGCTTACTTTTTGATTAGTTCTGAAACACTCTTTATGTAGAAACTGCAAGTGACATTCTTAAGCGCTAAGGCCTATAGTGGAAAAAGGAATATCTTCAAATAAAAACTACACAGAAGCATTCTGTGAAACTTCTTTCTGTTCTGTGCATTCAACTAACAGAGTGAAGCTTACTTTTGATTGAGCAGTTCTGAAACACTCTTTCTGTAGAAACTGCAAGTGACATTCTAACGCTAAGTGTCCTAGAGTGCAAAAAGGAATATATTCAAATAAAAACTACACAGAAGCATTCTGTGAAACTTCTTTCTGTTCTGTGCATTCAACTAACAGAGTTGAAGCTTACTTTTGATTGAGCAGTTCTGAAACACTCTTTCTGAAGAAACTGCAAGTGACATTCTTAACGCTAAGGGCCAATAGTGGAAAAAGGATATTTCAAATAAAAACTACACAGAAGCATTCTGTGAAACTTCTTTCTGTTCTGTGCATTCAACTAACAGAGTTGAAGCTTACTTTTGATTGAGCAGTTCTGAAACACTCTCTGTAGAAACTGCAAGTGACATTCTTAACGCTAATCCTATGTGGAAAAAGGAATATCTCAAATAAAAACTACACAGAAGCATTCTGTGAAACTTCTTTCTGTTCTGTGCATTCAACTAACAGAGTTGAAGCTTACTTTTGATTGAGCAGTTCTGAAACACTCTTTCTGTAGAAACTGCAAGTGACATTCATCCTATAGTGGAAAAAGGAATATATTCAAATAAAAACTACACAGAAGCATTCTGTGAAACTTCTTTCTGTTCTGTGCATTCAACTAACAGAGTTGAAGCTTACTTTTGATTGAGCAGTTCTGAAACACTCTTTCTGTAGAAACTGCAAGTGACATTCTTAACGCTAAGGGGCCTATAGTGGAAAAAGGAATATCTTCAAATAAAAACTACACAGAAGCATTCTGTGAAACTTCTTTCTGTTCTGTGCATTCAACTAACAGAGTTGAAGCTTTTTTTTGATTGAGCAGTTCTGAAACACTCTGTAGAAACTGCAAGTGGACATTCTTAACGCTAAGGGCCTAAGTGGAAAAAGGAATATCTTCAAATAAAAACTACACAGAAGCATTCTGTGAAATTCTTTCTGTTCTGTGCATTCAACTAACAGAGTTGAAGCTTACTTTTGATTGAGCAGTTCTGAAACACTCTTTCTGTAGAAACTGCAAGGACATTCTTAACGCTAAGGGGCCTAGAGTGGAAAAAGGAATATCTTCAAATAAAAACTACACAGAAGCATTCTGTGAAACTTCTTTCTGTTCTGTGCATTCAACTAACAGAGTTGAAGCTTACTTTTGATTGAGCAGTTCTGAAACACTCTTTCTGTAGAAACTGCAAGTGGACATTCGCTAAGGGGCCTATAGTGGAAAAAAATATCTTCAATAAAAACTACACAGAAGCATTCTGTGAAACTTCTTTCTGTTCTGTGCATTCAACTAACAGAGTGAAGCTTACTTTTGATTGAGCAGTTCTGAAACACTCTTCTGTAGAAACTGCAAGTGACATTCGAGCGCTAAGGGGCCTAGTAAAATCCAAATAAAAACTACACAGAAGCATTCTGTGAAACTTCTTTCTTCTGTGCATTCAACTAACAGAGTTGAAGCTTACTTTTGATTGAGCAGTTCTGAAACACTCTGTAGAAACTGCAATTGGACATTCTTAGGGCCTAGTGGAAAAAGGAAAATATCTTCAAATAAAACTACACAGAAGCATTCTGTGAAACTTCTTTCTGTTCTGTGCATTCAACTAACAGAGTTGAAGCTTACTTTTGATTGAGCAGTTCTGAAACACTCTTTCTGTAGAAACTGCAAGTGGACATTCTTAGCGTAAATGGGCCTATAGTGGAAAAAGGAATATCTTCAAATAAAAACTACACAGAAGCATTCTGTGAAACTTCTTTCTGTTCTGTGCATTCAACTAACAGAGTTGAAACTTACTTTTGATTGAGCAGTTCTGAAACACTCTTCTGTAGAAACTGCAATGACATTCTCAAGCTAAGGGCCTATAGTGGAAAAAGGAATATCTTCAAATAAACTACACAGAAGCATTCTGTGAAATCTTTCTGTTCTGTGCATTCAACTAACAGAGTTGAAGCTTACTTTTGATTGAGCAGTTCTGAAACACTCTTTCTGTAGAAACTGCAAGTGGACATTCTTAACGCTAAGGGCCTATAGTGGAAAAAGGATATATCTTCAAATAAAAACTACACAGAAGCATTCTGTGAAACTTCTTTCTGTTCTGTGCATTCAACTAACAGAGTGAAGCTTACTTTTGATTGAGCAGTTCTGAAACACTCTTTCTGTAGAAACTGCAAGTGACATTCTTAAGCGCTAAGGTCCTAGTGGAAAAAGGAATATATTCAAATAAAACTACACAGAAGCATTCTGTGAAACTTCTTTCTGTTCTGTGCATTCAACTAACAGAGTTGAAGCTTACTTTTGATTGAGCAGTTCTGAAACACTTTATAAGAAACTGCAAGTGACATTCTAAGGCTAAGGGCCTAGTGGAAAAAGGAATATCTTCAAATCTACACAGAAGCATTCTGTGAAACTTCTTTCTGTTCTGTGCATTCAACTAACAGAGTTGAAGCTTACTTTTGATTGAGCAGTTCTGAAACACTCTTTCTGTAGAAACTGCAAGTGGACATTCTTAACGCTAAGGGGCCTATAGTGGAAAAAGGAATATCTTCAAATAAAAACTACACAGAAGCATTCTGTGAAACTTCTTTCTGTTCTGTGCATTCAACTAACAGAGTTGAAGCTTACTTTTGATTGAGCAGTTCTGAAACACTCTTTCTGTAGAAACTGCAAGTTGACATTCGAGCTAAGGGCCTATAGTGGAAAAAGGAAATATCTCAAATAAAAAACTACACAGAAGCATTCTGTGAAACTTCTTTCTGTTCTGTGCATTCAACTAACAGAGTTGAAGCTTACTTTTGATTGAGCAGTTCTGAAACACTCTTTCTGTAGAAACTGCAAGTGCACATTCTTAACGCTAAGGGGCCTATAGTGGAAAAAGGAATATCTTCAAATAAAACTACACAGAAGCATTCTGTGAAACTTCTTTCTGTTCTGTGCATTCAACTACACAGAGTTGAAGCTTACTTTTGATTGAGCAGTTCTGAAACACTCTTTCTGTAGAAACTGCAAGTGACATTCTTAACGCTAAGGGCCTATAGTGGAAAAAGGAATATCTTCAATAAAAACTACACAGAAGCATTCTGTGAAACTTCTTTCTGTTCTGTGCATTCAACTAACAGAGTTGAAGCTTACTTTTGATTGAGCAGTTCTGAAACACTCTTTCTGAGAAACTGCAAGTGGACATTCTTAACGCTAAGGGGCCTAGTGGAAAAAGGAATATCTTCAAATAAAACTACACAGAAATTCTGTGAAACTTCTTCTGTTCTGTGCATTCAACTAACAGAGTGAAGCTTACTTTTGATTGAGCAGTTCTGAAACACTTTTCTGTAGAAACTGCAAGTGACATTCTTAAGCGCTAAGGGCCTAAGTGGAAAAAAATATTTCAAATAAAAACTACACAGAAGCATTCTGTGAAACTTCTTTCTGTTCTGTGCATTCAACTAACAGAGTGGAAGCTTATTTTGATTGACAGTTCTGAAACATGTATGAAAGAAACTGCAAGTGACATTCGAGCGCTAAGGTCCTAGAGTGGAAAAAGGAAATATCTCAAATAAAAACTACACAGAAGATTCTGTGAAACTTCTTTCTGTTCTGTGCATTCAACTAACAGAGTTGAAGCTTACTTTTGATTGAGGAGTTCTGAAACACTCTTTCTGTAGAAACTGCAAGTGGACATTCTTAACGCTAAAGGGCCTAGAGTGGAAAAAGGATATCTTCAAATAAAAACTACACAGAAGCATTCTGGAAACTTCTTCCTGTTCTGTCATTCAACTAACAGAGTTGAACCTTACTTTTGATTGAGCAGTTCTGAAACACTCTCTCTGTAGAAACTGCAAGTTAACATTCGAGCGCTAATTGTCCTATGTGGAAAAAGGAATATCTCCAATAAAAACTACACAGAAGCATTCTGTGAAACTTCTTTCTGTTCTGTGCATTCAACTAACACAGTTGAAGCTTACTTTTGATTGAGCAGTTCTGAAACACTCTTTATGAAGAAACTGCAAATGAACATTCTTAAGCTAAGGGCCTATAGTGGAAAAAGGAATATTTCATATAAAACTACACAGAAGCATTCTGTGAAACTTCTTTCTGTTCTGTGCATTCAACTAACAGAGTGGAAGCTTACTTTTGATTGAGCAGTTCTGAAACACTCTTTCTGTAGAAACTGCAAGTGCACATTCTTAACGCTAAGTGGCCTATAGTGGAAAAAGGAATATCTTCAAATAAAAACTACAAAGAAGCATTCTGTGAAACTTCTTTCTGTTCTGTGCATTCAACTAACAGAGTTGAAGCTTACTTTTGATTGAGCAGTTGTGAAACACTCTCTCTGTAGAAACTGCAAGTGGACATTCTTAACGCTAAGGGGCCTAGAGTGGAAAAAGGAATATCTTCAAATAAAATCTACACAGAATCATTCTGTGAAACTTCTTTCAGTTCTGCCCAATCAACTAACAGAGTTGAAGGTTACTTTTTATTGAGCAGTTCTGAAACACTCTTTCTGTAGAAACTGCAAGATGACATTCGGAGAACTAAGGGGCCTATAGTGGTAAAAGAAATATCTCCAATTAAAAACTGCACAGAAGCATTCTGTGAAACTTCTTTCTGTTCTGTGCATTCAACTAACAGAGTTGAAGCACAATTTTGATTGAGCAGTTCTGAAATACTCTTTCTGTAGAAACTGCAAGTGGACATTCTTAACGCTAAGTGTCCTATAGTGGAAAAAGGAATATCTTCAAATAGAAACTACACAGAACTATTCTGTGAACCTACTTTCTGTTCTGTGCATTCAACTAACACAGTTGAAGCTTACTTTTGATTGAGCAGTTCTGAAACACTCTTTCTGTAGAAACTGCAAGTGCACAATCTTAACGCTTAGGGGCCTACAGTGGAAAAAGGAATATCTTCAAATAAAAACTACAAAGAAGCATTCTTTGAAACTTCTTTCTGTTCTGTGCATTCAACTAACAGAGTTGAAGCATGCTTTTGATTGAGCAGTTCTGAAACACTCTTTATGAAGAAACTGCAAGTGGACATTCTTAACGCTAAGGGGCCAATAGTGGAAAAAGGTATATCTTCAAATAAGAACTACACAGAAGCATTCTGTGAAACTTCTTCCTCTTCTGTTCATTCAACTAACAGAGTAGAAGCTTACATTTGATTGAGCAGTTCTGAAACACTGTTTCTGTTGAAACTGCAAGTGGACATTCTTAAGGCTAAGGGGCCTACAGTGGAAAAAGGATTATTTTCAAATAAAAACTACACAGAAGCATTCTGTGAAACTTCTTTCTGTTCTGTGCATTCAACTAACAGAGTGGAAGCTTACTTTTGATTGACTAGTTCTGAAACACTCTTTATGTAGAAAATACAAGTTGACATTCCGAGCGCTAAGGGTCCTAGAGTGGAAAAAGGAAAATCTCCAAATAAAAACTACACAGAATCATTCTGTGAAACTTCTTTCTCTTCTGTGCATTCAGCTAACAGAGTTGAAGCTTACTTTCGATTGAGGAGTTCTGAAACACTCTCTCTGTAGAAACTGCAAGTGGACATTCTTAACGTTAAGGGGCCTAGAGTGGAAAAAGGAATATCTTCAAATAAAATCTACACAGAATCATTGTGTGAAACTTCTTTCAGTTCTGTCCATTCAACTAACAGATTTGAAGGTTACTTTTTATTGAGCAGTTCTGAAACACTCTTTCTGTAGAAACTGCAAGTTGACATTCGGAGAACTAAGGGGCCTATAGTGGAAAAAGGAATATCTCCAATTAAAAACTACACAGAAGCATTCTGTGAAACTTCTTTCTGTACTGTGCATTCAACTAACAGAGTTGAAGCACACTTTTGATTGAGCAGTTCTGAAATACTCTTTCTGTAGAAACTGCAAGAGGACATTCTTAACGCTAAGGGTCCTATAGTGGAAAAAGGAATATCTTCTACTATAAACTACACAGAACTATTCTGTGAAACTACTTTCTGTTCTGTGCATTCAACTAACAGAGTGGAAGCTTACTTTTGATTGATTAGTTCTGAAACACTCTTTATGTAGAAACTGCAAGTTGACATTCCGAGCGCTAAGGGTCCTAGTGGGGAAAAAGGAATATATTCAAATAAAAACTACACAGAAGCATTCTGTGAAACTTCTTTCTGTTCTGTGCATTCAACTAACAGAGTGGAAGCTTACTTTTGATTGAGTAGTTCTGAAACACTCTTTATGTAGAAACTGCAAGTTGACATTCCTAGCGCTAAGTGTCCTAGAGTGCAAAAAGGAATATATTCAAATAAAAACTACACAGAAGCATTCTGTGAAACTTCTTTCTGTTCTGTGCATTCAACTAACAAAGTTGAAGCTTACTTTTGATTGAGGAGTTCTGAAACAGTCTTTATGAAGAAACTGCAAGTGGACATTCTTAAGGCTAAGGGGCCAATAGTGGAAAAAAAGATATCTTCAAATAAAAACTACACAGAAGCATTCTGGGAAACTTCTTCCTGTTCTGTTCATTCAACTAACAGAGTTGAACCTTACTTTTGATTGAGCAGTTCTGAAACACTCTCTCTGTAGAAACTGCAAGTTAACATTCCGAGCGCTAATTGTCCTATTGTGGAAAAAGGAATATCTCCAAATAAAAACTACACAGAAGCATTCTGTGAAACTTCTTTCTGTTCTGTGCATTCAACTAACACAGTTGAAGCTTACTTTTGATTGAGCAGTTCTGAAACACTCTTTATGAAGAAACTGCAAATGAACATTCTTAAGGCTAAGGGGCCTATAGTGGAAAAAGGAATATATTCATATAAAAACTACACAGAAGCATTCTGTGAAACTTCTTTCTGTTCTGTGCATTCAACTAACAGAGTGGAAGCTTACTTTTGATTGAGCAGTTCTGAAACACTCTTTCTGTAGAAACTGCAAGTGCACATTCTTAACGCTAAGTGGCCTATAGTGGAAAAAGGAATATCTTCAAATAAAAACTACAAAGAAGCATTCTGTGAAACTTCTTTCTGTTCTGTGCATTCAACTAACAGAGTTGAAGCTTACTTTTGATTGAGCAGTTGTGAAACACTCTCTCTGTAGAAACTGCAAGTGGACATTCTTAACGCTAAGGGGCCTAGAGTGGAAAAAGGAATATCTTCAAATAAAATCTACACAGAATCATTCTGTGAAACTTCTTTCAGTTCTGCCCAATCAACTAACAGAGTTGAAGGTTACTTTTTATTGAGCAGTTCTGAAACACTCTTTCTGTAGAAACTGCAAGATGACATTCGGAGAACTAAGGGGCCTATAGTGGTAAAAGAAATATCTCCAATTAAAAACTGCACAGAAGCATTCTGTGAAACTTCTTTCTGTTCTGTGCATTCAACTAACAGAGTTGAAGCACAATTTTGATTGAGCAGTTCTGAAATACTCTTTCTGTAGAAACTGCAAGTGGACATTCTTAACGCTAAGGTCCTATAGTGGAAAAAGGAATATCTTCAAATAAAAACTACACAGAACTATTCTGTGAAACTACTTTCTGTTCTGTGCATTCAACTAACAGAGTTGAAGCTTACTTTTGATTGAGCAGTTCTGAAACACTCTTTATGTAGAAACTGCAAGTGCACATTCTTAACGCTAAGGGCCTAGTGGAAAAAGGAATATCTTCAAATAAAAACTACACAGAAGCATTCTGTGAAACTTCTTTCTGTTCTGTGCATTCAACTAACAGAGTGGAAGCTTACTTTTGATTGAGTAGTTCTGAAACACTCTTTATGTAGAAACTGCAAGTTGACATTCCTTAAGCGCTAAGTGTCCTAAGTGGAAAAAGGAATATCTCAAATAAAAACTACACAGAAGCATTCTGTGAAACTTCTTTCTGTTCTGTGCATTCAACTAACAGAGTTGAAGCTTACTTTTGATTGAGCAGTTCTGAAACACTCTTTATGAAGAAACTGCAAGTGACATTCTTAACGCTAAGGGGCCTATAGTGGAAAAAGGAATATATTCAAATAAAAACTACACAGAAGCATTCTGTGAAACTTCTTTCTGTTCTGTGCATTCAACTAACAGAGTTGAAGCTTACTTTTGATTGAGCAGTTCTGAAACACTCTTCTGTAGAAACTGCAAGTGACATTCTTAACGCTAAGTGGCCTAAGTGGAAAAAGGAATATCTTCAAATAAAACTACACAGAACATTCTGTGAAACTTCTTTCTGTTCTGTGCATTCAACTAACAGATTGAAGCTTACTTTTATTGAGCAGTTCTGAAACACTCTTTCTGTAGAAACTGCAAGTTGACATTCAACTAGGGCCTAAGTGGAAAAGAATATCTCAAATAAAACTACACAGAAGCATTCTGTGAAACTTCTTTCTGTTCTGTGCATTCAACTAACAGAGTTGAAGCTACTTTGATTGAGCAGTTCTGAAACACTCTTTCTGTAGAAACTGAAGTGACATTCCTTAACGCTAAGGGTCCTATAGTGGAAAAAGGAATATCTCAAATAAAAACTACACAAACATTCTGTGAAACTTCTTTCTGTTCTGTGCATTCAACTAACAGAGTGGAAGCTTACTTTTGATTGAGCAGTTCTGAAACACTTTCTGTAGAAACTGCAAGTTGACATTCGAGCTAAGGGGCCTAGAGTGGAAAAAAATTATCCAAATAAAACTACACAGAAGCATTCTGTGAAACTTCTTTCTGTTCTGTGCATTCAACTAACAGAGTGAAGCTTACTTTTGATTGATAGTTCTGAAACACTCTTTATGTAGAAACTGCAAGTGACATTCCTAGCGCTAAGGCCTAGAGTGGAAAAAGGAAATATCTTCAAATAAAAACTACACAGAAGCATTCGTGAAACTTCTTCTGTTCTGTGCATTCAACTAACAGAGTTGAAGCTTACTTTTTGATGAGAGTTCTGAAACACTCTTCTGTAGAAACTGCAAGTGGACATTCTTAAGGCTAAGGGGCCTATAGTGGAAAAAGAATATCTTCAAAAAACTACACAGAAGCATTGTGGAAACTTCTTTCGTTCTGTCCATTCAACTAACAGATTGAAGTTACTTTTGATTGAGCAGTTCTGAAACACTCTCTGTAGAAACTGCAAGTTGACATTCGAGCGCTAAGGCCTATAGTGGAAAAAGGAAAATCCAAATAAAAACTACACAGAAGCATTCTGTGAAACTTCTTTCTGTTCTGTGCATTCAACTAACAGAGTTGAAGCTTACTTTTGATTGAGCAGTTCTGAAAACTCTTTATGAAGAAACTGCAAGGACATTCTTAACGCTAAGGGCCTATAGTGGAAAAAGGAATATCTTCAAAAACTACACAGAAGATTCTGTGAAACTTCTTCTGTTCTGTGCATTCAACTAACAGAGTGAAGCTTACTTTTGATTGAGCAGTTCTGAAACTCTCTCTTTATGTAGAAACTGCAAGTGACATTCTTAACGCTAAGGCCTACAGTGGAAAAAGGAATATTCTTCAAATAAAAAACTACACAGAAGCATTCTGTGA
>NW_022096508.1:0-7901 GCF_006542625.1 Nomascus leucogenys
TAGTTGAATGCACAGAACAGAAAGAAGTTTCACAGAATGCTTTTGTGTTGTTTTTTTTGGAGATATTACTTTTTCCTCTATAGGCCCCTCAGCCCTCCGAATGTCCACTTGCAGTTTCTACAGAAAGAGTGTTTCAGAACTGCTCAATCAAAAGTAACCTTCAACTCTGTTAGTTGAATGCACAGAACAGAAAGTAGTTTCACAGAATGCTTCTGTGTAGTTTTTAAATGGAGATATTCCTTTCTCCACTATAGGCCCCTTAGCGCTCAGAATGTCCACTTGCAGTTGCTACAGAAAGAGTTTTTCAGAATCGCTCAATCACAAGTAAGCTTCAGCTTTGTTAGTTGAATGCACAGAATAGAAATTAGTTTCACAGAATGCTTCTGTGTACTTTTTGTTTGAGGATATTCCAATTTCCACAATAGGCAACTTTGTGTTCGGAATGTCCACGTCCAGCTTCTGCAGAAGGAGTTTTTCAGAACTGCTCAAACAAAAGTAAGTTTCAACTCTATTAGGTGAATGCACAGAACAGAAAGAAGTTTCACAGAATGCTTCTGTGTAGTCTTTACCTGGAGATATTACTTTTTCCAATATAGGCCCCTTACCGCTGCGAAAGTCCACTTGCATTTTCTCCAGAAAGAGAGTTTCTGAATTGCTCAATCAAAAGTAGTAATCAACTCTGTTGAATGCACAGAATTGAAGGTAGTTTCACAGAATGCTTCTGTGTAGTCTTTATTTGGAGATATTACTTTTGGCACTATAGGCCCCTTAGCGCTCCGAATGTCCAGTTGCAGTTTCTACAGAAAGGGTGTTTCAGAACTGGTAAATCAAAAGTAAGCTTCAACCCTGTTAGTTGAATGCACAGAAGAGAAAGTAGTTTCACAGAATGCATCCGTGTAGTTTTTATTTGGAGATATTCCTTTTTCCACTAGAGGCCACCTACTGCTCTGAATGTCCACTTGCAATTTCTACAGAAAGTGTGTTTCAGAACTGCTCAATGAATAGTAAGCTTCAACTCTGTTAGCTGAATGCACAGAGCAGAAAGAAGTTTCACAGAATGCTTCTGTGTAGGTTTTATTTGGAGATATTCCTTTTTCCACTATAGGTCCCTTGGCGCTCAGAATGTCCACTTGCAGTTTCTACAGAAAGAGTGTTTCAGAACCGATCTATCAAAAGTAACCTTCAACTCTGTTACTTGAATGCACAGAAAGAAAGTAGTTTCAGAGAATGCTTCTGTGTAGTTTTTATTTGGAGATATTTCTTTTTCCACTTTAGGCCCCTCAGCCCTCTGAATGTGCACTTGCAGTTACTGTGGAAAGAGTGTTTCAGAACTCCTATATAAAAGGAACCCTCAACTCTTTTAGTTGAATGCACAGAACAGAAAGAGGTTTCACAGAATGCTTCTGTGTAGTGTTTATTTGGTGAAATTACTTTTTCCCCTATAGGCCCTTTGGCGCTCCGTATGTCCACTTGCAGTTTCTACAGAAAGAGTGTTTCAGAACTGCTCAATCAATAGTAAGCTTCAACACTGTTAGTTGAATGCACAGAACGGGAGGAAGTTTCGCAGAATGCTTCTGTGTAGTTTTCATATGGAAATTTTCCTTTTTCCAGTGGAGGCCACTTACCGCTCTGAATGTCCACTTGCGGTTTCTACAGAAAGAGTGTTTCAGAACTGCTCAATCAAAAGTAAGCTTCAAATCTGTTAGTTGAATACACAGAACAGAAAGAAGTTTCACAGAATGGTTCTGTGTAGTTTTCATTTGGAGCTATTTTTTTTTCCACTATAGGCCACTTAGCGCTCCGATTGTTCCCTTGAACATTCTACAGAAAGAGTGTTTCAGAACTGCTCAATAAAAGTAAGCATCAACTCTGTTAGTTGAATGCACAGTGCAGAAAGAAGTTTCAAAGAATGCTTTTGTGTAGTTTTTATTTGGAGATATTCCTTTTTTCACTATAGGCCCCTTAGTGCTCAGAATGTCCACTTGCAGTTTCTACAGAAAGAGTGTTTCAGAACTGCTCAATAAAAAGTAACCTTCAACACTTCTAGTTGAATGCACAGAACAGAAAGAAGTTTCACAGAATGCTTTTGTGTTGTTTTTATTTGGAGATATTACTTTCTCCACTATAGGCCCCTTAGCGCTCAGAATTTCCATTTGCAGTTGCTACAGAAAGAGTGTTTCAGAAATGCTCAATCAAAAGTAAGCTTCAGCTTTGTTAGTTGAATGCACAGAACAGAAATAAGTTCCACAGAATGCTTCTATGTACTTTTTATTTGATGATATTCCAATTTCCACAATAGGCCCCTTAGCGTTCGCCATGTCCACGTCCAGTTTCTGCAGAAGGAGTTTTTCAGAACTGCTCAAACAAAAGTAAGTTTCAACTCTGTTAGGTGAATGCACAGAACAGAAAGAAGTTTCACAGAATGCTTCTGTGTAGTCTTTACTTGGAGATATTACTTTTTCCTGTATATGCCCCTTAGCGCTGCGAATGTCCACTTGCATTTTCTACAGAAAGAGAGTTTCTGAATTGCTCAATCAAAAGTAATCATGAACTCTGTTGAATGCACAGAATTGAAGGTAGTTTCACAGAATGCTTCTGTGTAGTCTTTATTTGGAGATATTACTTTTGGCACTATAGGCCCCTTAGCGCTCCGAATGTCCAGTTGCAGTTTCTACAGAAAGGGTGTTTCAGAACTGCTAAATCAAAATAAGCTTCAACTCTGTTAGTTGAATGCACAGAAGAGAAAGTAGTTTCACAGAATGCATCTGTGTAGTTTTTATTTGGAGATATTCCTTTTTCCACTAGAGGCCACCTACTGCTCTGAATGTCCACTTGCAATTTCTACAGAAAGTGTGTTTCAGAACTGCTCAATGAAAAGTAAGCTTCAACTCTGTTAGTTGAATGCACAGAGCAGAAAGAAGTTTCACAGAATGCTTCTGTGTAGGTTTTATTTGGAGATATTCCTTTTTCCACTATAGGCCCCTTAGCGCTCAGAATGTCCACTTGCAGTTTCTACAGAAAGAGTGTTTCAGAACCGCTCAATCAAAAGTAACCTTCAACTCTGTTACTTGAATGCACAGAAAGAAAGAAATTTCACAGAATGCTTCTGTGTAGTCTTTGTTTGGAGATATTACTTTTTCCACTATAGGCCCCATAGCGCTACGATTGTCCCCTTGCATTTTCTACAGAAAGAGTGTTTCAGAACTGCTCAATCACAACTAAGCTTCAACTGTGATAGTTGAATGCACGGAATATAAATAATTTAAACAGAATGCTTCTGTGTAGTTTTTATTGGAGGATATTCCTTTTTCCACAGTAGGGCCCTTAGCGTTCGGAATATCCACTTCCAGTTTCTACAGAAAGAGTGTTTCAGAACTGCTCAAACAAAAGTAAGTTTCAACTCTGTTAGTTGAATGCACAGAACAGAAAGAAGATTCACAGAATGCTTCTGTGTTTTCTTTATTTGGAGGTATTACTTTTTCCACTACTGGCCCCTTAGTTCTGTGAATGTCCACCTGCAATTTCTACAGAAATAGTGTTTCAGAACTGCTAAATCAGAAGTAAGCTGCAACTCTGTTATTTGAATGCACAGAACAGAAAGATGTTTCACAGAATGCTTCTGTGTAGTCTTTATTCGGAGATATTACTTTTTCCACTATAGGCCCCATAGCTCTCAGAATGTCCACTTGCAGTTTCTACAGAAAGGGTGTTTCAGAACTGCTCAGTGAAAAGTAAGATTCTACTCTCTTAGTTGAATGCACAGAAAAGAAAGTAGTTTCACAGAATGCATCTCTGTAGTTTTTATTTGGAGAGATTCCTTTATCCACTAGAGGCCCCTTACCACTGTGAATGTCCACCTGCAGTTTCTACAGAAAGAGTGTTTCAGAACTGCTAAATCAGAAGTCAGCTGCAACTCCGTTAGTTGAATGCACAGAAGAGAAAGTAGCTTCACAGTATGCTTCCGTGCCATTTCATTTGATGATATTCCTTTTTCCACTCTTGGCCCTTTAGTGCTCAGAATGTCCACTTGCAGCTTCTACAGAAAGAGTGTTTCTCAACTGCTCAATCAAAAGTAACCTTCAACTCTGTTAGTTGAATGCACATAACAGAAAGAAGTTTCACAGAATACTTCTGTGTAGTTTTTATTTGAAGATATGCCTTTTTCCACTATAGGCCCCTTAGGGCTCTGAATGTCCACTTGCAGTTTCTACAGACAGAGTGTTTCAGAACTGCTCAATCAAAAGTAAGCTTCAACTCTCAGTTGAATGCACAGAATAGAAAGAAGTTTAACAGAATGCTTCTGTGTAGTTTTTATTTGGAGATATTACTGTTTGCACTATAGGCCCCTTAGCGCTCTGAATGTCCACTTGCAGTTTCCACAGAGTGTTTCTGAACTTCTCAATCAAAAGTAAGCTTCAACTCTGTTAGTTGAATGCACAGAACACAAAGTGGTTTCACAGAATGATTCTGTGTAGTTTATATCTGAGGATATTCCTTTTTCCACAATAGGCCGCTTAGCGTTCGGAATGTCGACTTCCAGCTTCTACAGAAAGAGTGTTTCAGAACTGCTCAAACTAAAGTACGTTTCAAATCTGTTAGTTGAATGCACAGAACAGAAAGAAGTTCCACAGAATGCTTCTGTTTAGTCATTATTTGGAGATATTACTTTTTCCACTATAGACCCCTTACGCTCCGAATGTCCACTTGCAGTTTCTACCGAAAGAATGTTTCAGAACTGCTCAATCAGAAGAAACCTTCAACTCTGTTAGTTGAATGCACAGAATGGAAAGAAGTTTCAAAGAATGCTTCTGTGTAGTTTTTATTGGAGGATATTCCTTTTTCCACAATAGGCCGCTTAGCGTTCGGAATGTCCACTTCCAGTTTCTACAGAGTGTCTCAGAACTGCTCAAACAAAAGTAATCTTCAAATCTGTTAGTTGAATGCACAGAACAGAAAGAAGTTTCACAGAATGCTTCCGTGTAGTCTTTATTGGGAGATATTACTTTTTCCACTATAGGCCCCATAGCTCTCAGAATGTCCACTTGCAATTTCTAAAGAAAGAGTGTTTCAGAACTGCTGAATCAAACGTAAGGTTTAACTCTGTTAGTTGAATACACAGAACAGAAAGAAGTTCCACGGAATGCTTCTGTGTAGTTTTATTTTGGAGAGATTCCTTTTTCCACTAGAGGCCCCTTACCGCTCTGAATGTCCACCTGCAGTTTCTACAGAAAGAGTGTTTCAGAACTGCTCAATGAAAAGAAAGTTTCAACTCTGTTTGTTGAATGCACAGAACAGAAAGGAGTTTCACAGAATACTTCTGTGTAGTTTTTATTTGAAGATATTCCTTTTTCCACTATAGGTCCCTTAGAGCTCTGAATGTCCCCTTGCAGTTTCTAGAGAAAGAGTGTTTCAGAACTGCTCAATGAAAAGTAAGCTTCAACTGTGTTAGTTGAATGCACAGAACAGAAAGAAGTTTCACAGAATGCTTCTGTGTATATTTTATTTGAAGATATTTCTTTTTCCACTACAGGCCTCAAATCTCTCAGAATATCCACTTGCAATTTCTACAGAAAGTGTGTTTCAGAACTGCTCAATCAAACTTAAGCTTCAAATCTGTTAGCTGAATGCACAGAACAGAAAGAAGTTCTTCAGAATGCTTCTGTGTTGTTTTTAATTGAAGATATTCCTTTTTCCACTACAGGCCCCATAGCTCTCAAACTGTCCACTTGCAATTTCTACAGAAAGTGTGTTTCGGAACTGCTCAATCAAACGTAAGCTTCAACTCTGTTAGTTGAATGCACAGAATAGAAAGAAGTTTCACAGAATGCCTCTGGACAGTTTTTACTTGAAGATATTCCTTTTTCCAATGTTGGCCCCTAAAAGCTCCTAATGTCCGCTTGCAGTTTCTACAGAAAGATTGTTTCAGATCTACTCAATCAAAAGTGAGCTTGAACTCTGTTAGTTGAATGCACAGAACAGAAAGTAATTTCACCGAATGCTTCTGTGTAGTATTTATTTGGAAATATTCCATTTTGCACTAAAGGCCCCTTAGCGCTCCTCATGTCCACTTGCAGTTTCTACAGAAAGAGTTTTTCAGAACTGCTCAATCAAAAGTAAGCTTCAACTCTGTTAGTTGAATGCACAGAACAGCAACTAGTTTCAAAGTGTGCATCACTTTAGTTTATATTTGGAGATATTCCTTTTTCCACTAGAGGCCCCTTACCGCTCTGAATATCCACTTGCAGGTTCTACAGAAACAGTGTTTCAGACCTTCTCAATGAAAAGTAAGCTTCCACTCCGTTAGTTGAATACAAAGAACAGAAAGAAGATTCCCAGAATGCTTCTGTGTAATTTTTATTTGAGGATGTTCTTTTTTCCACTATAGGCCCCATAGAGTTCCGAATGACCACTTGCTGTTTCTACAGAAAAAGTGTTTCAGAACTGCTGAATCAAAAGTAAGCTTCAACTCTGTTAGTTGAATGCACAGAACAGAAAGGATTTTAACAGAATGTTTCTGTGTATTTTTTATTTGAAAGTATTTCTTTTTAAACTATACGCCCCACAGCTCTCAGAATGTCCACTTGCAGTTTCCACAGAAAGTGTGCTTCAGAACTGCTCAATCAAACGTAGGCTTCAAGTCTGTTAGTTGAATGCAGTGAACAGAAAGAAGTTTCACAGAATGCTTCTGTGTAGTTTTTATTTGAAGATATTCAATTTTCCACTATAGGCCCCTTAGCGCTACGATTGTCCACTTGCAGTGTCTACAGAAAGAGTATTTCAGAACTGCTCAATCAAAAGTAAGCTGCAACTCTGTTAGTTGAATACACAGAACAGAAAGAAGTTTCACAGAATGTTTCTCTGTAGTTTTTATTTGAGGATATAACTCTTTACACAATAGGCCCCTTAGCGTTCGGAATGTCCTATTCCAGTTTCTACAGAAAGAGTGTTTCAGAACTGCTCAAACAAAAGTAAGTTTGAACTCTGTTAGTTGAATGAACAGAACAGAAAGAAGTTTCACAGAATGCTTCTGTGTAGCCTTTATATGGAGATATTCCTTTTTCCACTACAGGCCCCTTAGCACTCCGAAGGTCCACTTGCAGTTTCAACAGAGAGTGTTTCTGAACTCCTCAATCAAAAGTAATCTTCAACTCTGCGGAATGCACAGAACAGAAATAATTTTCACAGAATGCTTCTGTGTAGTTTTCATTTGGAGATATTCCTTTTTCCACTAGAGGCCCGTTACCATTCTGAATGTCTACTTGCAATTTCTACAGAAACAGTGTTTCAGAACTGCCCAATCAAATGTATGCTTCAACTCTGTTAGTTGAATGCACAGAACAGAAAGAAGTTTCACAGAATGCTTCTTTGTTGTCTTTATTTGGAGATATTACTTTTTCCAATATAGGCCCCTTAGCGATAAAAATTGTCCACTTGCAGTTCCTACAGAAACAGTGTTTCAGTACTGCTCCATCAGAGGTAAGCTTCAACTCTGTTACTCTAATGCACAGAAGTGAAGGAAGTTAAACAGAATGCTTCTGTGTAATTTTAATGTGAAGATGTTTCTTTTTCCACTACAGCCCCCTTAGGGCTCCGAATGTCCACTTGCAGTTTCTACAGAAAGAGTGTTTCAGAACTGCTCAATCAAATGTAAGCTTCAAACCCGTTAGTTGAATGCACAGAACAGGAATAAGTTTCACATAATGCTTCTGTGTAGTTTTTATTTGAAGATATTTCTTTTTCCACTATAGGCCCGATAGCTCTCAGAATGTCCACTTGCAATTTCTACAGAAAGTGTGTTTCACAACTGCTCAATCAAACGTAATATTCAACTCTGTTAGTTGAATGCACAGAACAGAAGGAAGTTTCACAGAATGCTTCTGTGTAGTTTTTTATTCAAGATA
>NW_022096509.1:0-15722 GCF_006542625.1 Nomascus leucogenys
AGACAAACCGTGCTAAACACAGCATAGGGAGTGGGGAATCTGGAACACTTTCAAGTGGTACTGAAGCTGGAGAACTCACAATGAATGTATAAATCTCCTGTGATCCATCCTTTCCACCCAGAAGCACATACAGGTGCACAGCAGAACACATGGGCAATAAAGCTTATAGTATTATTTGCAATAGCCCCAAACTGGGAGGAGCCCAAGTGCCAACCAGCAGTTGAATAGTTATTTCCATTCAGTGTGCTGCTGACTGAAAATAATTGTATCATTGGAAGAACAGAGAGGGGTTGATCCTGCCTGAACGGAAGTCAGTTAGATGATTAGCTGGGCACGGTTGCGTGCCTGCAGTCCCAGCTACCCCCGTGACTAAGGTGGGAGGATCCCTTGAGCCCAGGAGTTTAAAGCTGCAGTGAGCAGTGATTGCACCACTGCCCTCCAGCTTGGGTGACAGAGCTAGAGACCCTGCCTCTAAATGTAAATTAAAAAAAAAAAAAAGAAAGAAAGAGAAAAGTTAGAGCTGTCTTTCTCTTTTTCTTTCTTCTTTCTTTCTTTCTTTCTTTCTTTCTTTCTTTCTTTCTTTCTCTTTCTTTCTCTCTTTCTTTTCTTTCTCTCTCTCTTTCTCTTTCCTTCTTTCTTTCTTTTTATTTCTTTCTTCTCTCTTTCTCCTCCTTCCTTCCTTCCTCCTTCCTTCCTTCCTTCCTTCCTTCCTTTCCTTCTCTCTCTTCTTCTTCTTCTTCTTCTTCCTCCCTCTCTCTCTTCTCTTCTTTCTTCTTCTTTCTTCTCTTCTTTCTTTCTTTCTTTCTTTCTTTCTTTCTTTCTTTCTTTCTTTCTTTCTTTCTTTCTTTCTTTCGCACTTAGGATTCATCTCCACTGGTTGAAGATAGATCTGATTCCATTGAGGTATGATAAGGAGTTACTCCAGGACTCCTCACAACAGTGTGGAATCATGATGTGTTGATATTACTTTTATCATCTGTTTTTTAGAACTTGTTTTTATGCCTGACGCTTTTTTAGTGTCTTCTGTATTTTTCTCTCTAAATATTTTACTTTCCGCATGGTATATTTCCTTTACATATCAACATGGAGAAAATTATATACATGTTTTCTTTTATCTTAAGTCTACATAAATCTACAATTAGTATTTGTAAAGTTAAGGGAAAAAAGTCATTACTTTTCTCCATATATTAATTTAGTATGATGGCAAAACTGGCTTGCTTTCTTTGACCCCAACCCGCAACCCTGCTCCCTGTTTTTACACGAGTAATAGCATCATTTTTATACATAGATTATTTTATACTAAATTCTGTTGTATTACATAACCTATATTCGAGGAATTGTTCAAATGCAATGAATAGTTATAAACAAAGTTTCAAGCTACTTAGACTAAGTTCTTGGTTTCAATGATTTCTATCCTCATCAGCAGCCTTTAAAACCACAAATCAGGCTGAGGTGGGTGGATCACGAGGTGAGGAGATCGAGACCACGGTGAAACCCCGTCTCTACTAAAAATACAAAAAATTAGCCGGGCGTGGTGGCGGCGGGCGCCCTGTAGTCGCAGCTACTACGGAGGCTGAGGCAGGAGAATGGCGTGGAACACCGGGAGGCAGGAGCTTGCAGTGAGACAGAATCGGCCACGTGCACTCCAGCCCTGGGCGACAGACAGAGCCGAGACTTCCGTCTCAAAAAAAAAAAAAAAAAACAAAAAAACCACAATCATAGTTTATTTTCTTTAACTCTCAACTGTTTATTTCTACTCTTGACCAATTGAAATAAATCTTCCAAGATTTCTAATTTTTAAATTTTTATGGGCACCATAATTTCTGCCTAGCTTCATAACTGCAAATTATGTCATATTTCATCATTCCTTCGGTCACTATCACATGCGTGAGTCATAAACTTTTTTCTCTCAAAACTTTATGATTTTGTAGATATCATTACAACACCAGTAGTAAACACCAAATTAAGCCTAAAATTATGTCTTTGAGGAAAAAATCTTTTAGATGTTGGTTTTTTTATTTATGACTTTTTAAAAATGTTGCAAATTATTGGCGTGCTTTTTCTTGTCATATACTTAGGCCTGGATTTGAGTGAATCCATTCAATTTATAGTTGTTCTTAGTGGACTCAGAAATTTATCTTAAAATTATATATTTTTATTTGTTTTTATTCAAATAATTCTGTCTATAGTTCTAAAAATGTTTAGTCTATAGGTTTGGCTCTCTTCACTGTTTTTTTTTTAAATTATTTCACCCTCTTCTTTATTTATACCCTTCTCATCATATACTTCTAGTTATGTGAAGAGGGAACAGTGTTCTAGTGTGACTTCCACATTGCAGATGCACTCCTTCATAGTGCTAAGTCCAGTTGCTATGCCTTAAATATTGGTTATTTGTTAAAATACGTGAAATTTAGGCTGTATTGTTCTCATTTACCAGCAGAGTTCATAGACCTAGACGTACATTTACACTTTCTATTGCACATTTTTGTTCGATTTTCTTGTGGGATTATGATAGTCATTCTTCAATTCTATTGATTATGTGAAAACACTGCAGAATTTTTCTTCTGGAATCTGCATAAGATTTTTTCATTGCTTATTTATTCTCATCTTTCCCTCTCTCTTTCTTTCTTTTGTCTTTATACTATCTTTATACCTTTTTTTTCTTTTTTCTTTCCTTTGAGATAGGGTTTTGCTGTGTTCCTCAAGCTGGACTTGTACTCCTGGGCTCAAGTGATGCTCAATACTTCAACCTCCTGAGTAGCTGGGGCCTACAGGTGAACACCAACCGCAACCAGCTTAATTATCAGCATGTGTTATTCTTATTTGCTATTATTATTACAGGCCACAACTGTAATAATTAATAGCAGATAAGAATGACACATGATGATAATTACTTAACTATAATTTTTGGTTCATAATGCGCTTTCATTAGTCCTTCCATGGCTGTTTCTTAGTTATTTATTCAAGCACTCATTCATTAATATGTTTATATATAACCATGTAATAAACTCATGTGAACCTACTACACAAAATGCAAGTTAGAACCATGACAGTAACTTATATCTGATCTGAACATCTTCATAATCCCATACACCTACCTCTCCCCACCAAGGTAATTACATTCTGAATTTTTTTCTTATAATTTGGCTTTCCTCAGGGAAGTTTATTTCTTCAATATGTATTTGTAAAACAGCATCTCTATTTATTTGCTTAATACAAAAACAAAATTATGCTAGTGAAGTCTAACTTGTTATTCTTTTCCATTGTGTTTAGTGTGTCGTATATCTTTTTAAGAAAATCTTTGGCTATATTTAGGTCATTAAAGATGTTTCTATGACATTTTCTAGAAGCTTTATTCTTTTCACTTTCATATTTAAGTCAATGATTCATTTAGCACTGATATCTATAAATGGTAAAATGTAAAGTTTAAAGTTCATTTCCTGGAGTTAACGGGAGGGGTGTCACAGTTTATCTACTAATAGATCTAATAGATCATAGTGTTAGAGGAACACGTAGAATGAGAGACCTCCTTACAACCCTCTTGGAGAATATAATCAGCAATGTTCACCTTTGCTAAAACAATCTGCATTCTACCCATATGTAAAATACTTTAATTCTCACCACCAAATCCCAAGTGTTATTCCATGAGTGTCAGGTTAAAGTCCAAGATAGCGTTATTTAAATCAAGTTCTGTTGTGAATGAGTTCTCTTGTCCATGGTTCTTTGAATGCTGTTCCTTGAGTCCTGTTCTTTTTAATCTGAAGACCTGCAAACAATAGTGAGACAGGAACGGCACAACTGCTATAGACCCTCCTATCCAAAAAGAGGGCAGTAGTTAATATTCTTATAGTGTATAAGGCAGCTTCCCTCGTGGGCCCTCCACTTGCAGTCTCTCTTTCTCTCTCCCTCTATCTTGCCCTCACTTGCTCTGTTTCAACCCATATTTCTTATTCCTTTAAGCTTCTTCATCAGAACAAACCCCAATAATGAGTCTTAAAAAGCATCTTCTGTGTTAATCTCACTTCTCATTCCTCTTACAGGCAGTTTTAGCTAAATTTCCTTTATAAATCCTTTTCTATTTTTACTTTATTATGACTTTTTCCTCTCTAGATTACACAGCATTATTATTCTCAAATATAGCAGGTATGGCTGCAGTGTTGAATTCTTTAAATTCTTTATTTACATTGTTCCACTGAAATCTAAATTCAAAAGTTCCTTTAATTTGGAAAATGTCCTGACAGTTGTGATCAATCTTCGATTGAACGTTTCCAGACTGAGGTTCATACCAGGAAAAGGGTTCTGTGTTCCGGCTGTTGGAGGGACCCCTGTTTACCAGGCGTCTGGTTTAATGAATCATGCCTAGAGTGTCTCCATCTTGAAGCGAGTAGCTGAGCACCCAGAAGGCTGGGTGGGAGTCATACAGAATAAAAGGCTTTACAACAAGCTTTAGTTTAACAGCATAGACAGTTGGCCAGTTTATAGTTGCTTGTGATTCTATCTTTCATAGATATTATGAAAGATGAGGGAGACTGTAGCACAATGTTACAAATAAAGTGTGAAATCACACCAAAAAGATGATCATGAGAAAGTAACAGATAGACAAATCTGAGGACAACCATGCATCACTGTCAACAGACTATATGCCAAGGACTTTGGGATTAGGCAAACTAAGGTCTAAACTCTGACTTCTTTTAGTTAATGTTTGAACTTGGGAAAGCTATTTAACATATCAACCAGGTGATCCTTTGGAGTGATTAAAAATATCTCACAGACATGATAGGAAGGATAGAGCAGATACTGTGCCTTTGGTATGGGCCCTAGGAACATAAGCTATGCTCTGTTAATAGTAGCTATTAATCAAAATTCTATGTGTTACTGCTATTATATAAATTGTGTGGCTTAATAAATTGAAATTAAATTGAAGCATAATTAATTTTAACTCTCGAGCCTGAGTATTAAAACAGGAACTACCGGTGCTTAGGCAGTAAGCACTATGAGTAAATCATTACAAAATTAAAGCATACTCATAAACGTTGTAACAAAACATATCAAGGAGTTATTATAATTCTCCCAAGAGTTTAGAATCTCCATGTTTGAAAATTGCTGTAATAATGCAAAGCAACTTTCCACAGTATTAGAAATAAAAACTAAGTTTACATATTGTTATATTTGATAGAAAAGAACGTTATTCTTATATGAAGATTCAAATTATCGATTATTAGTGAGAAAAACAATTTAAAAATTATTTTTTCTTTGTATTGGAGGATCCAGCGATATGATAGAATGCATAAGCAGACATTTTGAATTATATGAAAGCTGATCTTGCTATTCATGTTACTATTATATTTTCAAAGTAATAAAACATTTTTGAGAAAATTCTCTTCCTGTTTTAAGAAGCAGCCCTGCATTTTTATTTTGCACTGGGGCTCACAAATTATGTAGTTGGTTCTGTTTTCCAGTAATACGTATCAGACACCAGCAACGTTGAAGTTTGGAAACTTTCTAGAATGCTTTTTGTTTCATTAGCAGGAGTCCTCCACCTCCATGATTCCCATTGCCTTCTAGAAGAAAAAAATGGGAAAAACAGAATTTTATTATTAAAAAAAAAACCCAGGAGAGTAACATCACTTTCCACTCAAACTGACTATACTAATCTAATTTCTCATTCTCTATCTCTTTTACACTAAGGTATACCTGTAATTTTCAGAGTTCCATTTTCAAAGACTGCTTATAGTTTTTAAAAATGTGCATTTATGGTATAGAAAGAAAATCATTTTACGACTAACAGGTTCCATTGAAAAGTAATTAATACACTAGTCAAAATAAAATACAAATTTTAATACATGAAAACAACTATCAGGATGTTATGAAATTATAGTTTAGTAGCACTAACAAGTGCATTAATGCAAAAGAAAAATAGGTCTCAGTAATCAGGGAACCAAGTGTGCATTGTAAAAGTGCAGCCTCTCTGACAGTGGGTTTCATCACAGGTAACAGAACAGGATGCTTGATGTAGGGAACAAAGAAAGGCAATTGTTGGCAATGTCAGGAATATTGCCATGGCGTCTACCACTGGTGGGTTACTGAGGATCAGAACCACAGGAGAGGTAACACTGAAGCCTGCAGAATAATGAGTCTTGTTGCAGAAATGCAAAGAAAAAGAAAGATGATAAATGCACACCCAGGAGGTTACATTAATTTTAATCTTCTGAGTGTGCCATGAAGTCCCCTGCATCTCCACAAAAATATTATATTTTCATAAGGAATTGATTTTCCTCAGTCTCTCCAAATATGATGCATTTCATTTATGTTTTTTATTTTGCTCCATAATCAGATACCAGGGCAGAAACGACACTCACGCAGTCTCCGGCATTCGTGTCAGCGACTCCAGGAGACAAAGTCACCATCTCCTGAAAAGCCAGCCAAGATATTGATGATGATATGAACTGGTACCAACAGAAACCAGGAGAAGCTACTATTTTCATTATTCAAGAAGCTACTACTCTCGTTTCTGGAATCCCACCTCGATTCAGTGGCAGCGGGTATGGAACAGATTTTACCCTCACAATTAATAACATAGAATCTGAGGATGCTGCATATTACTTCTGTCTATAACATGATAATTTCCCTCTCCCAGTGATAATACCCTGTTACAAAAACCTCCAAGTGCTCTCGGTGGGATTGCCTCAGCTGCTGCTGCAAATGTTCAGAATGTGGAACTGGGTGGCCCCGTGGTGTTTATAAGGCTTCTCCATGCCCATGCAACTCACTTCCTTTTTCTTTTTGTTTCTGTAGTTTCTGCTGCCCCCATGCTGTGCCTGACACACTTGATATGGCAAAAACCAGGACAGCCTTTCTCACATCGTCCAGCTGTACCAGCAGTTTCACTTCCAAGCAGAGGTAAATTCTCATGGCCAACTCCCTGTCTTTTGCCACACTCATCATTTCCACCTCCAAGAAAAACAAAACCAAAGACCAAAATGCATCTAGCTTACATTCCAAATAGTAGCATTAAAGGAAATTGTCCCTCCTTATAAGCGTTCTCACCCTCATCTACACAGTCATTGTGACTCTTCCCTAACCCACTGAGTGCTCACCAGTCCTCCTCAGTCCTCCCTCCAGTGATGGGGAAAAGCGAGTGATAGATACGAGAGCAACATGTAACCTGGGTGCAGACTCTTACTAATCAGGTTTGCCTCAGATTTCAAGTATTTATCTTTCTTTTATTTTCCATTTTTTCTTAATTATATTGATCAGTAAGAAGTCTCATTTCTTTTTAAGATACTTGTTCTTTTAATACAATTCAATTCTATAATTCCAAATTTAAAGAGAAATCCTGTATGTCTTTGGCATGTGTTATATCTGGACAAGTTTTGGGTTATCCCCTTCATGCCACTGGTCAAATCTTACCTGAAACCCCACATGTTTTTCCAAAAACCTGAAAACTGTGTAGAGGTTGAGGAAATTAAATTTGGCAAATCACAATACTTGAGGAAACAAAAATCTTTTTATCTTCACTCTCTAATGTTCAGGTGGTGCTGTTTAATTGAGCATTTGCTATTTAGAATCACTCCTCTGAAACTTGTGGGAAAACAGCACCAGCAAAGTTCATGTTTTGACCTCATTATTCCCGGATTATGCTAGCCTTCATGCTATTGTTCTACTACAGCCACCACCTAAAGAAACCTCACATAGAATTGTTTCCTAATGAAATATTAAGATTTATCTGCAATTATCCCTAACTCTGCAAACTTAACTGACTTCTCAGGTTGGTATTTAATAGCCATCAAATAAGGAGGGGCTGAAATAATATTACCAAGGAAGGAAATAATTGGATCATAGAAATGAGGACTTTGTGGTTACTGCAAGGTGAAGACCAACAAAGGCCATTGCAAACAGTAATGATATGCACAATGATGAGCTTGTAGTTAAGAGCAATTTCTGTCTTAGATTTACTGTCATTGAACTGGGCTGGAACCCTGGAGGGCAGAGTAGATGAATGATAATCAAAAACATGATTCCGTATGTTAAGTTCTTTGGAAGACTCAATTTCAGAGATTTCTCCCACTTTCTGTAAGAGCAGACATCAAAGAATCTGATTCTGGAATCTCATTTTTTCTCTTACAGCTCTTTTCTACTCTAATTTTGTTTCCACTTCCAAGGACATACATTGATAAATATGGTCAACAGAATATTAAGGTGATGTCAATATTAGTGACTACCCTATAAGAGGGAACAGAAACATTCGTGTTTGTCAGCTTTTAGTCCTCACTTAAGCTTCTTTCTTGACTAATGTAATTGCTCCCCTTAATGTCTGGAGCAGACATCAATAAGAATAATAAAGAGTATGTTTAGTCTCAAAGATGGTGAATACAGAAAGTGGTCAGAATGTGAACAAGACTATTAAGTATTTAGCTAAAAATAAAACTATTGAGTTTTGCAAATTCTTGTCAAGTCTTCTCTAAGATTGAAACTCCAGGTATTAGTGAAAATCCCATCCAGGAAATATTACATTATAATCCCTTTCTCTCTGCTCCCATCTACTTTAGGCTCGTAGTGACATAAAAGCAAATTTCCATCCTATGGGAATATGTAAACCCAGATTATTTCTTTTTTATATAAATGCTCTATCCCTTGCCTGTGTGCTGTTTTTCTTACTGAGTCACTATCTGCACCATATACACAACCCCCAGTGGTTTATGATAGGATGAACCTATTGAAGCAGCTAGCAGAGACACGGTTATTTATGGGGGTAAACTGTGTACAATTGTTGGACATTCCCTGGGTCTCTCACACTGTTACTACAGCAGCATTATAAAAACATCATCTATCTCTCTATTCAATTGATCTATCTGTCCATCTATTGTCTGTCTAATCTATCTCCATAAACACACATACATACTCACATTTGTGTGTGTGTGGTGTGCATACAGAAGAAATGATAAAAGTTATTTATGTCTTATGTCCCAAACTTTAGAAAGGAGATGTAACATGTTAGCAATCTTTGAACACACTTGCTGGAATATAGAGTAAAATACATTGTTGCTGGAATATAGAGTAAAATACATTGTTGCTGGTATATCAAACTGTAGTGGATAATCCTTTTGATTTCCAAACAGGGTATACAAATGTACCTTTCCACCAGCAATGTATAAGGGTTTCTATTGTTCTACATCTCCACCAATACTTGGTATTGTAAAACTTTTTAATTTAAGCCTTTCTTCTACCAATGTGTATGGTATCACTCTATAATTATGATCTGTTTGCAGGATTATATATGGATTATATATGCTTGTAGGGCATTTGACCATCCTCTGGGTTAAAATTTCTGTCAAATTCTGCCCATTTTACTAACGTATTTTCTGATTTAGTTGAATTGATATGTATGAAAAAATATATATAACATATGCATGACATATGTCAGTGTGTATCTGCCTATCATCCATCCATCTATCTATCCATCAATCAAGACAGACTGAATGTTGGTGCTCTGCCAAAATTCATATGTTGCAATCTTAATCCCAATATGTTGATCAGGATTGAGGCTTGGCAGGTAATTAGGCTGTTAGGGTAAAGCCCTCATGAATGGAATTAATGTCTTTATAAGAAGAAGCGAAGAGACCAGAGGGCTAGCTAGCTCTCTGCTCTTAGCCACATGAGGATGCAAGGAGAAGGCCCTCTACAAACCTGGAGTTGGGCTTCACCACACACCAGATTGGCTGGCATCTTGATCTTGAACTTCTCAGCTTCCAGAATTGAAAACATTTCAGCTGTTTAACCCTTTCCATCCCCAGTTTATGGTAGTCTGTATAGCATCCTGAACTAACGTCTGTATCCATATTTATAAAATTATAGATATAGATCGAGAGAACCAGTATTTTTTTGCATTTGTCTCTGTCTCTGGCTTACCTTTTTACTCACTTAAATCTGTAAATGGAAATTTATTTTTCAGATTGTTGTTATTGTAAAAATGCAACTTTTTAATTTTCTGCCCTGAAACTAATTTATTTATTGGTTCTAATATTTTTGATAAATTTTTTAAAATTTTTTATTTTGTTTTAAGTTCCAGGATATATGTACGGATGTACAGGATGTGCAGGTTTGCTACATAGGTAAACGTGTGCCACGGTGGTTTGCTGCACCTATCAACCCATCACCTGGGTATTAAGCCTTATGTACATAAGCTATTTATCATGATGCTCTTCCCTTATCCCCCAGTGTGTGTTGTTCCCCTCCCTGTGTCCATGCGTTCTCATTGTTTAGCTCCCACTTATGAGGACGTGAGATGTTTGGTTTTCTGTTCCTGTGTTAGTTTGCTGAAGACAATGGCTCCATCCATGTCCCTGCAAAGGACATGATCTCATTACTTTTTATGGCTGTATAATATTCCATGGTATATGTACCACGTTTTCTTTATCCAATCTATCATTGATGGGCATTTGGGTGGATTCCACATCTTTGCTATTATGAATAGTGCTGCAATGAATGTATATGAGCATGTATCTTTGTAATAGGATAATTTACATTCCTTTGGGTTTATAACCAGTAATTGGATTGCTGGGTCAAATGGTATTTCTGGTTCAGGTTCTTTGAGGAATTGCCACACTGCCTTCCACAATGCCTGAACTAACTTATATTCCAACAGTTTAAAAAGTGTTTCTTTTCTCCACAGCTTCACCAGTGTCTGCTTTTCTTGACTTTTTAATAATTGCTATTCTGACTGGCATGAGATGGTATCTCATTGGGGTTTTGATTTGCATTTATCTAATGATCAGTGATGCTGGGCTTTTCTTCATATATTTTTTGGCCACATATATTTTGAGAAGTGTCTGTTCATGTAATTTGTCCACTTTTAATGGAGTTGTTTGTTTTTTTCTTGTAAATTTGTTTAAATTCCTGGTAGATTCTGGGTATTAGACCTTTGTCAGATGGATAGACTGCAAACATTTTCTCCCATTCTGCAGTTGTCTGTTCACTCTGATGATAGTTTCTTTTGCTGTACAGAAGCTCTTTAGTTTAATTAAGTCACATTTGTCCATTTTTGCTTTTGTTTCAATTGCTTTTATGTTTTTGTCATGAAATATTTTATCTGGGTATGCTGAGAATAGTTTCTAAAAGTTGTATATTAATAAACAAAGAGTGAGAGCACTAGAAGCAGAGAATCTATGTAAGAGTTTGTTCAAAGCAAGGTGTTAAATTTTAGTCTCATTGCAAATTTGGATTCTATTCCTCTGAATGGACTACTGAAGAGATATAAAAGACCATGAGGAAGCATGAAAATATCCGCATTGCTTCCTCAAGGATGTTTAATTGCCTCATTGATTCTCTTGGAAAGAATTCTCCCATTGCTGCTCATTGATTCTCAAAGATTAGAAGTAAAAATAACTTATGGGATTTGTGACTAAGTTCCCCATGCCTAGAGATACTGACCTCCTACGTGGTGTTGAGTTTACCTTAGTTCTTGAAGGATGCTTTAACGTTGAAGAGGAATTCTAGGTATATGGCTACTTTCTTATCATTTTAAGGATATTTTATGGTCTCTGCTTTCCTCATTTATGTTTAGAGGTTAGCTATTAATCTTATTCTTGTTTTCCAAAATGAGAGAATTTTTTTTGATTTAGATTTTTTTGTTGATCAGTAAAGTGTGATATTATTTTACAACGTAATACTACACAACAAGAAAATTAATATATTGCAACAACTTAATTTTTACAATTAAAATCACACATATCTATTACCTAAACACATCTGAGAAGCTAATTTATAGAAATAGAAGTATGCATGTGTAAAGATATAGGTTAAAATTGTATCAACTAATCCATTGATTATATTAGCAAAACCTGAACCTAATTTAATTGCCCCTCAATAGAAATGCTTGAATAAAGTATAGGTTCTCTACCCAATCCAAAATGTGACGATAAAGAATAGGTTATATTTTTCATCTCTTGATCTGGAGATAATCTCTTTAGAATGTTAAACATAAATTCCCAAAAATGTTGTTTTATGGTCCAATATTTGAAAACACAGAAGCAGAATTATGAAAAGTAGTAATTTGTCTTTTCTATATTTACAAATATGGAATCATTTTACATCTTGTGGGGTTACAATGAAGGAAAAAAAGCGGTTATTACAATGGGGGAAATGTATGCATAACATACAGCAATGTTCACAGAGATGAATGAAGTTATAGTGACAAATGAAAAATGTAAAAGGCAATTTGATTTATACTGAATACATATATGTCAGGGATATGGAATGAGAGGAGACAGGTAAACACAATAAAAACTCTGACCAATGCCTGAAATAAGGATATTACAGAAATAAAAACAATGCTATTTAAACATCTAAAAACAGCATAATAATCATTAGAATTAAAAAAGATCCTGTATATGTGTGTTCATTCATAGAAAGATGGAAGTCCCTACATTATAATTAATATTTTCACCATCAGAGAAATAGGGTGCTACTCAGAAAAATATTTTTTAAACAATTGACCTAAATCATATCAGGTAATGAGCTATTTCTTGAGTCCAGGCATGATCATGTAAATGCATGTTGGTTAAATCTTTAGACTTGTAATGCACAACTTTCAGGACTCCTCTCTGTTTAGCATTTATAGGAGAGCTTCTGACTACATCAAACTTCATCTAATCACATTTTAACTGCACTGAAAACTTCTGGCGGGAAGTGAGATGGAAAGTCAGAGTGTCATTGCATATTCAGACCCCGAGAGGGAGCTGAGAGATCATGCCTTGGGGAAGTGATTATGAAATAGTCCCTACAGTGGCGGATTCCAGAGCTCTGCGTGATAACATTGCCTATCCACTGACCCACGCCCTCCCCAGATGTGCAAAGAAGGTCCAGGTGCCAGAAACCCTTATCAGTGTGCAGATTCCCCATAATCAACACTCCTTTGCATCCACCATATCTATAGAGGAAGTGCAGTTCCAGGCTCAGCTCCTCAGGTGTCTTTTACCCAGGTGAAAGTCCAAGGTAGATCAGTCACAAAATCAGTGGAATTTTTAAATTGCTTTATTAAAGTACAGTGTCAAACCATGAAAAGCACCTATTTTAAGTGTGCAAATCAATGACAAATGGTAAATTTGTCATTGCAAACAATGCAAATGGTAAATTTGCAAAGTTGCAGATAACCACGGTTTAATCTTACAACATTTTAATCACGCCCTGAAGGATCCCTTATGCAGACTGGCAGCTGTTTTTATGTCCACTCCCAGTCTCAGGCATTTATTAATCGACTTTCCCTCTATTGATTGCTTGATATGAACATTCTATATAAATGGAATAATGCATGCATAGTCGTTTCTATCTGGTTTCTTTCCATTAAACTAAGTTTAGGTTCATTCCAGTTTTATCATGTATCAGTAGTCCATTCCTTTTAATTTTGGATAGTATTCCGCTGTATGGATATATCACATTTTATTTATCTATTCACAGGTTGAGGAACATTCAGATCCTTTGCACTTTTTGGTTATATGATGATCAACAATGCTATGAATACTTGCCTGTAAGTCTTTTTGTTGACACCGGTTTTGATTTTTCTCAGACAGACTTCAGCGGAAATGCTGAGCCATATGATAAATTTCTGTTTATTTTTTAAAAACTGCCAAACTGTTTTCAAAAGTGGCTGCAGCATTTAACACTTGCACCAACAGTGTATGAAGCCTCCTTTTCTGTCACATTCTCACCAACTTTTGTTATTGTCTGTTTTTTAAATTATTAAAATCATTATAGTGTGTATGGAATGGTGCCTACTGTGAATTTAATTTGATTTTTGCTAATGACTAATAATGTTCAGCACCTTTTCATGTGCTTACTATCTGTTCATATATCTTCTTCCATAACATTTATACTAAAATATTTTGTTCATTTTTAAATGGGGTTGTCTTATGACTTATATATTCTGGAAATATGGCATGTATCAGATAAATGGTTTCTAAATAATTTCTCTGGTCTGTGGTTTGTCTTTTCATTTTCTTAATGGTATCTTTTGAAATGCAAATGTTTTGAACATTAATGAAACCTAATATATTAGCATTTTCTTTCATAAGTTGAGCTTTTGATGCTGTAACTAAGAAATATTTGGTGAACCCAGAAATGGAAAAGTTTTAACCTAAAGGTTTTATAATTTCAGCTTTTAGGAATGGGCAGAAGCTGGACACATTCCCCTTAAAAACTGACACAAGACAAGGATGTCGTCTCTCACCACTCTCACCACTCCTTTTC
The DNA here is from genome assembly GCF_006542625.1 of Nomascus leucogenys. Lineage (NCBI taxonomy): Eukaryota > Metazoa > Chordata > Mammalia > Primates > Hylobatidae > Nomascus > Nomascus leucogenys. The sequence continues at coordinate 14,245 of NW_022096509.1, forward strand.
ATCTGAGTATTGGAAGTTCTGGCCAGGGCAATTAGGCAAGAAAAAGAAATTAGGCAAGAATTTAGGCAAATCAATTAGGCAAGAAAAAGAAATAAAGTGCATTCAAATAGGAAGCGAGTAAGTCAAACTATCCCTGTTTGCAGATGACATGATCCCGTATCTTGAAAACCCCATCATTTCAGCCCCAAAGCTTTTTAAGCTGGATAAGCAACTACGGCAAAGTCTCAGGATACAAAATTAATGTGCAAAATCACTAGCATTCCTATACACCATTCATACATTCCTATCCACCATTCATACATTCATACAGCATTCCTATACACCAACAACAGCTATGCCAAGAGCCAAATCACGAACTCCCATTCACAATTGGCACAGAAAGAATAAAATACCTAGAAATACAGCTAACAAGGGAAGTGAAAGATCTCTACAAGGAGAACTACAAACCACTACTAAAAGAAATCAGAAACAACACAGACAAATGGAAAAACATTCCATGTTCACCGATAGGAGTAATCAGTAACATTAAATGGCTATACTGTCCAAAGCAATTTATAGATTCAATGCTATTCCCGGTAAACTACCACTGACATTCTTCATAAAACTAGAAAAAAACAATTTTAAAGTTCATGTGGAACAACAACAACAAAAAAATCCTGAATAACCAAGGCAATCGTAGGCAAAAAGAACAAAGCTGGAGGCATCACACTACCCAATTTCAAATTATGCCACAGGGCTACAGTTATCAAAACAACATGGTACCGGTATAAGAACAGACACATAGACCAATGGAATAGAATAGAGAGCCCAGAAATATGTCCTTACACCTATAATCATCTGATCTTTAATAAAGTTGACAAAAACAAACAATGGGGAAAGGACTTCCTATTCAATAAATGGTTCTGGGATAACTGGCTAGCCATGTGCAGAAGATTGAAACTGGATGCCTTTCCTTAAGCCAGATACAAAAATCAACTCAAAATGGATTAAGTATTTAAATTTAAAACCCAAAACTATAAAAACCCTGGAAGACAACCTAGGCAATACCATTCAGGACACAGGCACAGGCAAAGATTTCATGACGAAGATGCCAAAAGCAATTGCAACCAAAGCAAAAATTGACAAATGAGATATAATTAAACTAAGGAGCTTCTGCATAGCAAAAGAACCTATCAACAGAGTGAACAGATCACCTACAGAATGAGAGAAAAATTTTTCAAGCTATGCATCTGACAAAGGTCTAATATCCAGCATCTATAAGGAACTTAAACAAATTTATAAGAAAACAATCAACCCCATTAAAAAGTGGGCAAAGGACGTGAACAGACACTTCTCAAAAGAAGACATACAAGCAGTCAATAGTCATATGAAAAAAAGCTCAACATCACTGATCATTAGAGAAATGCAAATGAAAACCACAGTGAGATGTCATCTCACACTAGTCAGAATGGCTGTTATTAAAAAGACAAAAAATAACA
>NW_022096510.1:0-66589 GCF_006542625.1 Nomascus leucogenys
TGTGTGGATAAACTCTGTTCGGGAGAGGCTCTCAAGGATCTGTGAGTCGGAGGAGTCACCTATCTTTAGGGTTGCACAAATCTAGCACCTTTTATGAAAACTGCATTCACCCAGAATGTGAAAAGAAAAAAGGATAGCTGAGAACTTTTAAAATTCAGCAACAGACACCTGCCCACGAATCAAAGAAGCTCAGAGAACACCAGATCCTACTTTCCTACTGTCATAAATTAGGTAGTTATTTTATTAAAATAAAAAGATAGGGCTGGGCACTGTGGCTCACACCTGTAATCCCAGCACTTTGGGAGGCCGAGGCAGGTGGATCACAAGGTCAGGAGATCGAGACCATCCTGGCTAACATGGTGAAACCCTGTCTCTACTAAAAATACAAAAAAATTAGCCAGGCGTGGCAGCGGGTGCCTGTAGTCCCAGCTGCAGGGGAGACTGAGGCAGGAGAATGGTGTGAACCCGGGGGACGGAGCTTGCAGTGAGCCAAGATTGCACCACTGCACTCCAGCCTGGGCAACAGAGCGAGACTCAGTCTCAAAAAAAAAAAAGGATAGAAAATAACATTGAACTTGAAGGACACTTTACACCAAATGGACCTAAAAGACACATACAGAAACTTCACCCAACAGCAGCAGAATACACATTCTTCTCAGGGACACATAGAACATTCTGCAGGATACACAACAGGTTAGAGCACAAGACAAATCTTTGCAAATTTAATATTAGAGTCATATCAAGTACCTTTTCAGACAACAGTGATATGACACTAGAAACCAACAATAGAAGGAATTTCAGAAAATGTACAAATATGTGGAAATTAAGCAACATGGTGCTGAACCACCAACAGGTGAATGAAGAAATTAAAATTAAAAGAATTAAGCAACATGCTCTTGAACAACCAATAGGTCAATGAAGAGATTAAGCAAGAAATGTAAAAATATCTTGAGAAAAACAAAAATGGAAACACAACATACCAAAACTTACGAGATGCAGCAAAAGCATTTCTAAGAGGAAAGTTTATAGCAATACACATCAACAGCAAAAGCAGAAAGATCTCAGATAAACAACTTAGTATTATGCCTCAAGGAAATAGAAAAAGGAGAACAAATTCTTCCAATGTTAGCAGAAGGAAATAAAATAATAAAGATCAGAGCAAAAATAAGTGAAATGAAAACTAGAAAATGACACAAAAGATGAACAAAACTAAGTTTCTTAAAAATATAAAACCAATAATCTTTTAGCTAGACGGAAAAAGGAAAGAAGACTCAAATAAATAAAATTAGAAATGAAAAAGGAGACATTATAACTGATACCACAAAAATACAAAGAATCATAAGAGACTATTACAATTACTGCCTTTACGAAAATCATTTTTTCATTGGCAGCAACATTGGAAGATGTTATGCTAAAAGAAATAAGCCAAGCCAAAAAAGACAAAAACTGCATGTTCTCACTTATATGTGGAATCTAAAATAATCAAACTGAAACAAGCAGAGAGCAGAATGGTCCTTCGCAGAGGCTGGAGGTGTGGGGTGGAATGGATAGATACTGGTCAAAAGGTACAAAGCCTCATTTATACAAGAGGAATAATAAGGTTTTTTTCTTTGAGATATATTCCAAAACTTGGTGAAAACAGTACATAGTAAAGAATTCTACATTTTAAAAATCACTAAGAGTAAATTTCAAATGCATTCCCCATTAAAAATGACAAGTATTTGAGGTGGTGGATGCTAATTAGCTTGATATAATTATTCCAAATTGTATTCATAAACTGTACCATCACTTTGTACTCCATAAATATACACAACTATGATTTGTCAATTTACAATTTAAAAATAAAAATTAAAGCACAAGAAAACACAACACGTGTGTGTACCTATGCATGTGTGCGTCCATATAAGTGCACACACACCCCCTCGCCTCCGTTACTTTCCAAAATGGACAAATGTGCAATTATTTTGACTTAGGCTCCAAATATCTAATCTGATTCTAATATTTCCTTGCAGAATTATCAGTGGCCACTTGAGAAAGGAAGGGCTAGCTGGCAGACTACATCAGCTCAGGATTTTTAAAAGATGACTTTTTAATTTTGGTGTGTGTGTGTGTGTGTCTGTTTTGTTGTTGTTAATGGGAGTTGGAGGTGATGTTCATCAGCAATGGAAATGAAGTCTGGTGGTCAATGCTTCCACACTGTCTAAACCCTGCAGCTGAAAATAATGGGCGTTATTCATCTGTAAACTATGTTTATATGGTCTTTACATTCATAATTCTCTATATCTTGTGCTGTCTGATATAGGAGAATTCAGAAGAAATTCTCATAAAGCAAGTTGCCTCTTTAAGAGTTATCAGGGCCGGGCGCGGTGGCTCAAGCCTGTAATCCTAGAACTTTGGGAGGCCGAGGGGGGCGGATCACCAGGTCAGGAGATCGAGACCATCCTGGCTAACACGGTGAAACCCCGACTCTACTAAAAATACAAAAAAATTAGCCGGGCGTGGTGGCCGGCGCCTGTAGTCCCAGCTACTCGGGAGGCTGAGGCAGGAGAATGGCGTGAACCCGGGAGGCGGAGCTTGCCGTGAGCCGAGATCGCGCCACTGCACTCCAGCCTGGGGACAGAGCGAGACTCTGTCTCAAAAAAAAAAAAAAAAAAAAAAAAAAAAAAAAAAAGAGTGATCAGGCCAGAGCTGGTGGAACGCTCGGGGTTCCGGGCGGCGAAGCAGAGGAGGAGGCAGGCGGTGGCCCTGGTGGCTCCCCGCCACAGACGGTGCGCGGCCCGGCCCATCTGGCGAACTCGCGGTGGTCGCGCGGCCTCGGGCGCCGCCGACCCCGGGCCCCTCCGCCGCCGCCATGGCTCGGCCGCTAGTGCCCAGCTCGCAGAAGGCGCTGCTGCTGGAGCTCAAGGGGCTGCAGGAAGAGCCGGTCGAGGGCTTCCGCGTGACACTGCTGGACGAGGGCGACCTATACAACTGGGAGGTGGCCATCTTCGGGCCCAACACCTACTACGAGGGCGGCTACTACAAGGCGCGCCTCAAGTTCCCCATCGACTACCCATACTCTCCACCGGCCTTTCGGTTCCTAACCAAGATGTGGCACCCTAACATCTACGAGACGGGGACGTGTGTATCTCCATCCTCCACTCCCCGGTAGACGACCCGCAGAGCAGGGAGCTGCCCTCAGAGAGGTGGAACCCCACGCAGAACGTCAGGACCATCCTCCTGAGTGTGATCTCCCTCCTGAACGAGCCCAACACCTTCTCGCCCGCCAACGTGGACGCCTCCGTGAGGTACAGGAAGTGGAAAGAGAGCAAGGGGAAGGATCGGGAGTACACAGACATCATCCCGTGAGGGCGGGCGGGGGCGTCACGGGAGGAGAGAGTCAGATCCGGCCTGCACCCCAGCCCCTGGTCCCACGGCCGCCCAGCCCCACCATCCTGGTGAGGGTGGCGGAGCTTCCTGGTGCCCATTTACAGGGTGCCAGTCACAGACGGAGGCCGGGCCGAGTGGCGGAAGGTCCAGCCAGGTTCAAGCCCAGCTTCTTGCCCCTTTTCCTCTTTTTTTTTTTTTTTTTTTTTTTTTTTTTTTTTGAGACAGAGTCTGGCTCTGTCACCCAGGCTGGAGTGCAGTGGCGCGATCTTGGCTCACTGCAAGCTCAGCCTCCCGGGTTCACGCCATTCTCCTGCCTCAGCCTCCCGAGTAGCTGGGACTACAGGCACCCGCCACCGCGCCCGGCTAATTTTTTGTATTTTTAGTAGAGACGGGGTTTCACCGTGTTAGCCAGGCTGGTCTCGATTTCCTGACCTCATGATCCGCCCGCCTCGGCCTCCCAAAGAGCTGAGATTACAGGCGCGACCCACTGCGCCCGTCCTTTTTTTTTTTTTGGAGACAGAGTTTTACTCTGTCGCCCAGGCTGCAGTGCAGTGGGGCGATCTCAGCTCACTGCAGCCTCCACTTCCTGGGTTCGAGCAGTTCTCCCCCTTCATTCTCCGAGTAGCTGGGATTACAGGTGCCCACTACCACGCCCAGCTAATTTTTGTAATTTTTAGTAGAGGTGGGATTTCACCATCTTAGCCAGGCTGGTCTCAAACTCCCGACCTCAGGTGATCTCCCCGCCTCGGCCTCCCAAAGTGCTGGGATGACAGGCGTCAGCCACTACACCTGGCCTGGTGGTTAATGTTTTCATAGATTCTTCCAGGCTTTTCAGTTTAACGCATGTCCGTGCTTTAATGAAGAAAAGGGGTCGTGCTGTGTGTGCCCAGTGACTGACTGTTAGTCAGGGAACATGTGTCCATGCTTTAATGAAGAAAAGGGGTCGTGCTGTGTGTGCCCAGTGATTGACTGTTAGGGGTGTTGGCCTTCCTCGTGTCCGGAATGCGTCCCTGCAGGCTCTTGGCCTGGCGAGCTCTGGGTATGGCTGTGCAGCCGCCTCCCGGCGCCTTCTGTACCTGCGGTCCACTTCGCCTGCGTGGCTGTGTGTGGTGACCCATGGCTCTCCCTCTCCTCCCGTCGCCCTCGTGCCCCAGAGCTGAGCCCCACAGCCCCTTCTCTTGGGTGCCTGTGTTCACATGAATGTGTAAACACGTGCGTGTCTGTGTACAAACACGAGGCTTTCTTGACGGGTTGACAGCCTTAACGGTTCCTGCTCGTCTTGTTACGTAGAGGCCCTTCCTATCCATTTTTTTTTTTCTCAGAGTGAAATTGCATAGATTTCCTCACAGAGGCCTCACCTACATTTGTTGGTATTTTGTATAAGCAGAATCTTAAAAACAATCTTTAAAATATTGCACACATAAAAAAAAGAGTTATCAGTCACGTTTCACTAGAAAAGTGTAAAACACAAAGTTACAATAAAATGACACTATGGGGAGATAAATTCGACAGAGACAGCTGATATATATGAGGTTGTAAACAAAAGGAAAAACCGGGCTTTAGCATGGATTTGTTCTGTTGGTGTAAAGAAAGAAAGAAAAAAGTAAATCAAATTCTACTTTGTTGTTTATTTGGAAAGGATTTATCTTATCTTGAAAAGTACTACATTTTGTTGACTTCTAAGCTCATTACTTTCTGAAGAGCTCATGATAGTTCTTATTCATTTAGTATATTCAAATACAACACTTTATCTCACAATCGTTGAGGGGGTACAAATGTAAGTCTTCAAAGAATGATATAATCATTAGAAATACATCAAGGAATAAGTACAATAAGGCAAGTAAATTTACTGATGTCCCATCAGAGATAAGTGGGACATTGCAAATTAACAACAATGGAGGAACAAACCACAGTTTATTTTCTTACTTTATGAGACATCCTTTTTGAATTTTTAAAAATTATAGAGAAGTATCTTTAAGTTGGTGTAGATGCTTAGTTATTCAAAAGGAACTTACAAAAATTTGAAGCAGCCCACTTCATTATTTTTCACAATAATAACCAATATGAAACTTTTCCTGGAAGACTAAAATCTTACCACAAAAAAATTAAGCAAAAACATTGGGCACTTCTTATATAAATACAGTCTATTTTGAAATGGTATGTTTTTTAATTTTTACAAACATTTTCACTTTCAGATAATTTCACATGTGCATATAAGTTGACAAAATACACAAAGAACTCCCATATACCTACCCTTTACCCAGGTTTATCAATTGTTAACATTTCATCACACTTGTTTATTCTACACAGGTATTGATATAGATATACACACACTTTTTTCTGAATTATCTAAGAGCAAGATGCAGACAGTATGCCCCTTTATTTCTCTACAGTAGTGTAGATTTCCTAGGAACAAAGTCATTCCTTAAAGGAGGAAATTTAGTGAAGCTTTCTGCACTAAATGACATTCTGAGCCAGCTGATTTGGCCTTGTGACCAGTATGAGGGACTATTTAACTTTGTATTTTTTTTATATCCTTCTTTCTTTACACCCAGTTATATTGTTTTCCATTTCGTTTACTCGCATAAATGTCAGATTTGGTCATGTGATTTATCAAGTTTATCAGAATATCAACTTGAATCTTTTCTTTTCTCTAACATTTATCTAAATATCTCAGGACAATCCCATCCTTCCTTCTCTCTTTTATTCCATTTGCAAAGTTAAAAAAAAAGCCTCAATTATGGCATTTCAGTATTCATAGTAGTACAGGTAATACATTTATATCACGGAAAAGAAACGCATTTTAGGCCAGGCACGGTGGCTCACGCCTTTAATCCCAGTACTTTGGGAGGCCAAGGCGAGCGGATCATGAGGTCAGGAGATGGAGACCATCCTGGCCAACATGGTGAAACCCCGTCTCTACTAAAAATACAAAAATTAGCTGGACATGGTGGTGGGCGCCTGTAGTCCCAGCTACTCGGGAGGCTGAGGCAGGAGAATTGCTTGAACCTGGAAGGCAGAGGTTGCCGTGAGCCGAGATCGCGCTACTGCACTCCAGCCTGGTGACAGAGCGAGATTGTGTGTCGAAAAAAAATGCATTTTAAAGGTAAGGAGACATAAAATAGAATTTGTACACCAAATTCTTAACTTATGACTGTTTTTAAAGGATAATTTGAAAGTTATTCCAACCTACCAAAAAAAAAATTATTTTTAATTAGCCAGGCATGGTGGCACGCACCTGTAGTTCCAGCTACTCAGGAGGCTAAGGTCAGAGGATAGCTTGAACATGAAACTTCAAGACTGTAGTGAGCCATGGTCATGCCACTGCACTCCAGCCTGGGCAACAGGGTAAGACCATGTCTCAATAAACAAACAAACAAACAAACAAATAAATAAATAACAAAGTATTCCATTCAACATTTTTACTTACGTAATGCTCAACGTTTGGTTTTTCTTTTATGTTGTATTTTCTAGACCAAATTCACATATAGTATAAAGTAGAAGAAACTAATGATTAAATTCATTGCTTGTAACTGTATTCAGTTTCTTATTTTCATCATCATTTGTTTAGAAACTTTTTTTTCTTTTTTGAGACGGAGTCTCGCTCTGTCGCCCAGGCTGGAGTGCAGTGGCGGGATCTCAGCTCACTGAAAGCTCCGCCTCCCAGGTTCACACCATTCTCCTGCCTCAGCCTCCTGAGTACCTGGGACTACAGGTGCCCGCCACCACGCCCAGCTAATTTTTTGTGTTTTTATTAGAGACAGGGTTTCACCGTGTTAGCCAGGATGGTCTCGATCTTCTGACCTCGTGATCTGCCTGCCTCGGCCTCCCAAAGTGCTGGGATTACAGGTGTGAGCCACTGCCCTGGTCTGTTTAGAACTATTTTTAAAGAATTATTGCACTTCTCTTCGGATAGAACAACAAAAATACATTTTAAGAACATATATTTATATGTATAAAAATATAAAATTTTGAAAAGTTGAATATTTCAAGCCAATTATGTAGATGTCCTTGTCCTTCTCTGAGCTGCTGACAGCTCACATTCCATGAAGCGGGATGGGTCTCACAGGGCCTGTCAGGATGCAGGCTGCGACGTGAAGGCCACTCAACACTCACAGGATTGGATGGGTTTGTGAAGGAATTTGGGGTTAGCCTTAGCCCCTTAACATTTCCTTTGAGTAACATCAGTGCTTTTGACATTTGGCTTTACTGCATAAAACTGTAAGTGTATGCAGAGATGTATGTTTCTGAATAAATCACAAAATTGACAAGCAACTGCCATGCATTGTTTTTTGTATCATAGCTAACTGATAACGTACAGACTGCAACATTTACTTATTCAAATACTTTACAGATCTGGTATTTTTTTTTGCTTGTACTTCCCAGGAATTTGACATCAGAGACATATTCTATTATTTCCATATCTATTGAAATGAACTCAAATCAAAAATGAGGATGTTTCATTATACATTTAAAATGTGAGTTTTCCCATTTAAAGTCATGCAAACTGAGGTTAGTATGAAAAAGATTTACAATTGTGCAGAATGAATCACTGAAAAATTAGTTTATTCTAAAGATCATATATTCAGAGTAAATATATTTAAATTTTATTACTTTCAGAGTAAATATATTTAAATTTTATTCGATTTCCTCTTTGTCAGCAAATTAGTTAATAACATTACTGATATCTTAGATGTTTGTGGACACAAAGAGAATAGAGGTAAAAATCATGACCCTCAAGGAGCTCAAAATCCTAAGATTTTTATGGGCAGCCCCAGAGGTATAAAATTCAAAAGGACATTACTTCTCCATTTCTGATTAGGTACGTGATGTTCTGGGATTATGCATGACTCTTGGATACTTGAGAGTAATAATGACAGTGATGTCTGAATTAACATAGTTCAACTTTTATAATAATTATGGCCTTCAGCCATGTGAAGTTTGTGGAGCACTGAGATTTCTTGGGGCGATTTTGTAACAGCTAATTCTTAACAGCAATGTTATTTCAGGCTTTTTGGCTGTTCCCTGTTACAACTGCTGATCTTTTATTCCCATAATGGTACAGAATTCTTTGAGAAAAATAAATTCATCTTTTCATTCATTCAAGGGAAAAATTGTCACCACAAGCCTATGGCTATACTGTTCTCCATCATTTAAAGAATAAAAGGAATAATCTGACTGAAATTGATTATCTAAGCTTATATATGGTTTTGATACAATGGTTAACATGTGCATTTTTAACAAGTGATATGGTTTGGCTGCAACATTTACTTATTCAAATACTTTTAAAGATCTGGTTTTTTTTTTTTTTTTTTTGACTGTACTTCCCAGGAATTTGATGTCAGACGCATTTTCTATTATTTCCATATCTATTGAAATGAACTTAAATTTAAAAAGGGGATGTTTCATTACACACTTATTAATGTGTGTAATTAAGCTGGAAGCCATTATCCTCAGCAAACCAACACAGGAACAGAAAATCAAATATCACGTGTTCTCACTTACAAGTGGGAGCTGAACAATGAGAACATATGGACAGAGGGAGGGGAAAAACACACCCTGGCACCTGTCAGGGGAGGGCTGGTGGTAGAGAGAGCTTCAGGAAAATAACTAATGCGTGCTGGGTTTAATACCTAAGTGATGGGTTGATAGGTGCAGCAAATCACCATGGTACACATTTGCCTATGTGAGAAAACTGCATGTCCTTCACATGCATCCTGAAACTTAAAATAAAATGAATACATAAGTACATAAAATTTTAAAAGTTAAAAAAAATCTTAATTGTATGTGGGTAGGTCCCTTTGATTGAAAGTCAGATAGAAACAATTTTTTAAAACTTACTATTCAATATTTGCAAAACTAAATAAGAGTAAAAGAAATTTACATTTTGTCTCTGTATTGATACAAGACAAAAACATTGTGTGGGAAAGCTGGAGTTGAGGACGAACGAGATTGTGAGAATAAAAATCCCTGGTACATAGCCAAAATTTCAGAACTTCAGATTTTCAAGGGCTATAAAATAGGTAACTTCAAGCCACCGTCTCCAATAGATAAAAGGAACCAGGTAATATCTATGTCCCAGGGAGAAAGAATAGAAAATTGGCTGAGTTCTATCACTGACAAAACTTAGTGGGAAGGAGGGATGTGGAAGGTGGGAGGGTGGGGGGATCCCCGGCTTGGGGGGTGGAGAGGGGCTGTGCTTTAGCCTCCCACTCCTCCTGCCCCTCCCCCTCCCTCTGCACCTCCCCGCCCTCTGCCCCCTCCCATCACCCCTCCCCCTCCCACTGCCCCTCCCCAACAAAGGAGCCCTTTGTGATGTCAAGGCCCCAGCTCTGTGACACAGGCCTGGGCCCCAGTCCCTGGTCTCCACCGGGATGCCCAGAGCTCAGTTGCTTGAAAGCAATGCACCTATTCACATGGAGAATCTTCCCTTTCCTTTAAAATTACTTAGCGCCTCATCGCTGAACGCCCCCAGCCCCACACCATGGGTGTTGGATATCCTCCTCACCTTGGTGTTTGCCCTGGGGTTATTCTTCCTATTACTCCCCTACTTCTCTTACCTCCGTTGTGACGACCCCCCCTCACCATCGCCTGGGAAGAGAAAGGTAAGGAGCCCTCAGTTCAAAGCCACAGAGCTTGATTCTCTCCTTTCTTTTTATTATTAGTTCCACTTTTCCAAATCCAGTGGAGAGACTTCTGCGATGGGAAGTCTCAGAAGAGACCAGAACATCATGCTTCCAGGGAGAGGCAGGGCAGCCAGGGCTTGGTAGGGGTAGATTGTGTACTGGGATTTCCATCCCAAGCTCTCAGTCCATCTGTGGGGGAGTGCAGGAGGCATCAAGGCAAAATCAAGCCCCTGGACTCAGCCCCAGGACCGGTCATGAGACTGGGGAGGTCCCTGTCGGAGACAAGGCCCTGAGCCCTGGCTCATCAGCCACTTTCTGGGGCAGGTGGCTCGGGGCCCACCCTCCTCTGTGTGGGGTGAACTGGGGCCTGTGCTGGGCCCCCGAGGGCCTCCCACCGGGGCCTGACATCTCCTCTGGTCTCCTGGGAAGCAGAATCCTACCTGACGGCTCAGCAGTTCCTGCGGGCCTGAGCCTGGGTGTTCCTGGAGAGGAGGAACAGGGACTGACGGTGTCCGTGGTGGACCTCATATTGAAAATCCCCGTGTGTGTGTGTGCTATTTTTACTTTATTTTATTTATTATTTTTTTGAGACGGAGTCTCGCTCTGTCGTGCAGGCTGCAGTGAAATGGAGAGATATTGGCTCACTGCAACCTCTGCTTCCCGAGTTCAAGCTATTCTCCTGTCTTAGTCTCCTGAGTAGCTGGGATTACAGGTGCCCGCCACCACGCCTGGCTAATTTTTGTATTTGTAGTAGAGATGAGGTCTCACCATGCCCAGGCTGGTCTCAAACTCCTGACCTGAGGTGATCCACCCGCCTCGGCCTCCCAAAGGGCTCGGATTACAGGCGTGAGCCACCGCGCCTGGCCCCCTCTTCCTGTTTTTCTAAGAAGAAAAGGAGTTTGTCATCCATTTAAACATGAGTGGGAGGAAGCACACAGAGCTCCCTGAGCAAGACTAAGACAGCCAGGCGGTTCGTGAGTGCAGCATGCTGCGGCTGGGCTGGGGGCGGAGAGGGAGAGCCGGTCCTAGCTCCTCGCCGTTTCTTGTCTCCCAGCGTCATCTTGTCTCCCCACGTCATCGTGTCTCCCAGTGTCCCGTACGGTGGAGGGGGAGGCCCAGAGGCAGGATGAAAAACCACAGTCTGAGAGGTAAGCCTCTGCCAGGGCACACTAGAGTTAATTTGATCTCGTCTGTCCGGAGGGAACTGACTCTGAAGAAGTCAGTTGAAGAAGCCTGAGGTGGGGGCTCCTAGGAAGGAAATCAGAACCCCGGGTCTTCTCAGATTCCATGCCGGAATGAAGCCATGGTGGGCCAGGGACTGGGCATTACCCAGCAGGGGGCAGTGTGTGTGTCCTGGGGAGACCAATGCCTGCCTGGATGCGGAGGGGGGTGAGGGGGCCTCCCGCTCCCTGGGAACAGCTGTTCAACTCTGCTAAGGCTGATAGCTCTTTGAGACCACCCCAGTCCTTTCTCCCCAGAGGGCAGTTGTGAGGACTCTGGGGGTGGGGGGTCCCTGTGTGGAAGCCCTTTGTGAATGGCAAAGCCCCGCCCTCCATGCCTTGCTATTACTATTGGGCCATGTGGCTTTGGACACAGATGTGTGGGTTCCAGGGTCTAATTCTCCATGGTCTTCCCTGAAGAAACAGCCACTCAGCCTCCTGTGAGATCCCAGGCCCCTCCCTCACTGCCCTAACCCGGTCTCCTGATTTCCAGTTTGTAGACAGTGCCCGAGAGGCCTGGAGGAGACTTGGGACCTGCTTTCACACCTGCAGAGGTGAGGCACTTCCCCTTCCCTGCATCCTTCCTACCAGGGCTGGGATGCGACCTCAGGGCCATCGGCAGCCTGGAGCTGACCTGGGATGGGGAGACCTGGGGGAAGAGGATGGGAGTAAAACCCTGGGGCGAGGGGTAGCAGGAGAATCGGGCACTCAGGGTGTGGGGTGGTGGAGGGGCTGTGGCCTGAGCGCCCACTCTGCTCTTCGGCCCCACCTGCTCCTGGCTGCAGCTCATGCCTCCTTTCTCCTGCAGCCTCCTGGGGCCATACCTTGACAAAGGTGGCCTTTCTCAGCTCTCCGGTCCAGACCTCCCAGGTGAGGTGGGCAGAAGAGCACCTGATGGAGCCTCCTGGTCCTCTCATGAGCCTATGGCAGATGCTGCTCCCATTCTCTCCCCAGTAGCTTCCCCGGATCCTCGAGCCAAGCATCCTCAGGATCTGGCCTCCACCCCATCACCAGGCCCAAGGACCACCTCAGTCTCCTCCCTAAGTGCCTCCCAGCCACCAGAACCTTCCCTTCCCCTAGAACAGCCCTCACCCGAGCCACCTGCACTTTTCCCTCACCCACCACACACGCCTGATCCTCTGGCCTGCTCTCCGCCTCCTCTGAAAGGCTTCCCTGCTCCCCCCCTGCGGGGCTCCACACTGATGACTCCATCCCTGAGGGGGCACTTCCACTGGGCACCGTCCCTCAAAGCTTGTCTCCACATGGAGATTTGGCGGCTTCTGTCCCAGCCATCGCAGGCCTTGACAGCTCAGTCAGTCGTGTTTCTGCCTCCTCCTGGTGGCAGGAGACTACCAGAACCTGGTGCGCCTTCAACTCATCAGTCCAGAAAGATCATCTTTCCCGCCACCCACCAGAGACCTGTCAGATGGAAGCTGGTAGCCCGTTTTTGCTCAGCTCTGATGGCCAGCATGCCGTGGGGATACAAGTCACAGAAAGAGCCAAGGTCAACATTTGGAAAGAAAAAGAAAATGATGGATCATTTACAGACCAAATGACCCCAGAAAAGCACTTAAATTCTTTGGGGAATTTAGTGAAATTGGATGCTGAGCAGGACACCACAACCCCAAAACCATTCTGGAACATGGGAGAGAACTCGAAACAGCTGCCCAGTCTTCAGAAGCTCTCAGATCCTAGGCTGTTGCAGGAGAGTTTTCGGAAGCATTATAGCCAGCTTTTCTGGGGCCTCCCCTCTCTGCACAGCGAGTCCCTGGTGGCTAATGCCTGGGTAACTGACAGGTCTTATACTTTACAGTCTCCTCCTTTCTTGTTCAATGAAATGTCCAATGTCTGCCCAGTTCAAAGGGATACTACACTGTCCCCACTGCCTTTCCAGGCCCAGCCCCTGTCCCATCTGGGGCCCGAGTCCCAACCCTTTATTTCATCCACACCCCAATTCCGGCCCACACCTATGGCTCAGGCCGAGGCTCAGGCCCATCTTCAATCCTCTTTCCCTGTCCTATCTCCTGCTTTTCCACCCCTGATTAAGAACACTGGAGTAGCTTGCCCTGCATCGCAGAACAAAGTGCAAGCTCTCTCCCTACCTGAAACTCAGCACCCTGAATGGCCTTTGTTGAGGAAACAACTAGAAGGTGGGTTAGCTTTACCCTCTAGGGTCCAAAAATCTCAGGACATCCGTAGTGTCTCCACTCCTAACCTTCCCCAGGAAAGCTTGACATCCATTCTGCCTGAGAACTTTCCAGTCAGTCCTGAACTCCAGAGACAACCGGAGCAACACATAAAAAAGTGGATCATCCAACACTGGGGCAACCTGGGAAGGATCCAAGAGTCTCCAGATCTGATGCAGCTTGGGGACGAATCGCCAGGGACAAGTCAGGCCAAGGGCAAACCCAGGCCCTGGCAGTCCTCCATGTCCACAGGCGAAAGCAGCAAGGAGGCACAGAAGGTGAAGTTCCAGCTAGAGAAGGACCCGTGCCCACATCTGGGGCAAATTCTGGGGCAGACCCCACAAAATCTATCCAGGGGCATGGAAAGCTTCCCAGGGAAGGTTCTGGGGGCCACCTCTGAGGAGTCGGAAAGGATCTTGAGGAAGCCCTTGAGGAGTGACTCGGGAAGTGATTTACTAAGATGCACAGAGAGGAATCGTATAGAAAACCTCCTGAAAGCCCACATAGGCAGGAGGTTGAGCCAGACCAACGAGGGCTTGGTCCCCCTGACTGTGCGTCGATCCTGGCTTGCTGCCAACCAGGCTTTTCCCGTGCCCAACACCCACGTGAAAACCAGCAATCTAGCAGCCCCGGAAAGTGGGAAAGCCTGTGTGAACACAGCCCAGGTGCTTTCCTTCCTCGAGCCGTGTGCTCAGCAGGTGCTGGGAGCCCACATTGTGAGGTTACGGGCCAAACACAGGTGGGGTCTACCCCTCACGGTCCTCAAGCCCATTCGGTGCTTTAAACTGGAAAAGGTTTCATCCTTGTCCCTTACACAGCTTGCCGGTCCCTCCTCAGCCACCTGTGAATCTGGGGCTGGCTCAAAAGTTGAGGTGGCCACGTCCCTTAGAAAGCCACCAATGGCAAGTCTGAGAAAGCAGGTGCTGACCAAAGCATCTGTTCACATGCCAGAGAGTCTTCTGGCCTCCTCACCTGCATGTGAGCAGTTCCCGATGGTCCCACGAGGGATGCCATCTTGGAATGGTCATGGGCCCTTGAAGGCTCCTTCAGCTGGACAGGAGGGCAGGTGGCCATCTAAGCCCCTCACATGCAGCCTCACAGGCAGCACCCAGCAGAGCAGGAGCTTAGGAGCCCAATCTTCAAAGGCTGGAGAGACCAGGCAGGCAGTGCCACAACCCAGAGTCCCCTTGGGAACCTGTAGGCTGGCAAACCTCCAAGCCACAAGTGAGGATGTGCGTGGTTTTGAGGCTCCAGGGACCAGCAAAAGCTCTCTACTCCCTACAGTGTCTGTCTCCCAAGATCCAAGAAAGCTGTGCCTTAGGGAGGAGGTTGTTAGTGAATTTGAGCCTGGAATGGCCACGAAGTCAGAGACCCAGCCTCAAGTTTCTGCCGCTGTTGTGCTCCTTCCAGATGGGCAAGCATCTGTTCTGCCCCATCCTTCAGAGAATTTGGCTTCTCAGGTGCCCCAGGGCCATCTCCAGAGCATGCCTACTGGGAACATGGGGGCTTCCCTGGAGCTACGTGACTTCACGGCAGCCAGAAGGAGCAACCTGGGGCACAAGGAGATCAAGAACCCAAACTGTCAAGGCTCATGTGAGAGCCAAAGCGTGATGTTTCCCTCTACTCACAAGAGTGAGAACTCTAGGAAGCCCTACGAGGGCTTAGAAAAACATGAAAATTTAGAAAAACATGAAGAGGGGCTTGAAGGATTGAGGACTCCTCAAGTTACCCCAGTCAGGAAAACAGAAGACACCCATCAGGATGCAGGCATCCAGCTACTGCCATCCAAGAAACAGCCTCCTTCAGTAAGCCACTTTGGAGAAAACATCAAGAAATTTTTTCAGTGGGCTTTTTCAAAGAAAAAAAGTAAGCCAGCACCAGTCACTGCTGAGAGTCAAAAAACAGTAAAAAAGAGATCACGTGTGTACAGCAGCAGTGCTGAAGCTCAGGAGCTCATGACAGCAGTTGGACACATACTGGAGAAGAAAATGTCACCTTGCCATGCGCAGCATGCCTCGAAGGTAAATCAGCACAAACGGGAGTTTCAAGCCCCCGTCTGTGGGGTTCCCTGCAACCACAGGCACCTCTTCTACTCAGAACACAGCAGAATGCTGAGCTATGCAGCCAGCAGTCAACAAGCCACTCTCAAGAGCCAGGGTTGTCCCAACAGAGAGAGGCAAATCAGAGATCAGCAGCCCTTGAAAAGTGTCCGGTGCAACAATGAACAATGAGGCCTGCGACATCCCCAATTCTTGCTCCCCAAGAAAGCTGTATCCCCAGTCAGTCCCCCTCAGCACCGGCCAAAGACACCCGGTGCCTCCAGCCACCATCACCACTGTCCAAGGCACTGTCTTCTTTGGGAAGGTATCTGATTTGGTCAGTCACAAATTCTTTTTAGCCTTCCCTAGAGAAAAACAAATCCCCAAGAAAAAATTCACTCTGTAGAGAAAAAATATTTTTTCTCATGTTAGTACATGCAGAACATTTAATGTTCCACAATATATATGGTTTTTTATTCATAAGAGGGTGATGGCTTTTATTTGTGCCGTGCTTGGTGTGAGCTTGGTTTCTGGAAGCGACAGGACATGGAGGGATGCTGACAGTGGTGCTGTAAGCCCACCTTCACCCTGAGTTCCTTCACTGAACCTTAGGGTTCCGTAATACTGTCTTTACACAAACAACAAAAAACTCTAAAAACAAGATGAGAAAAACCTATGAAGAATATTTATTACAGTATTACTTATAATAGCCAAAAAGTAAAAACAACCCCAATGTTAATTAACTGATGAATGGATAAACACAATATGGTGTATCATATCATATATGTAATATCATGTTATTGACCAACAAAAGTAATGAAGTACTGACATATGCTGCAACCTGGGTGAAAATATTATATTCTTGTAAATATCATGCTGCGTAAAAGAAACCAGAACCAAAGAGTGCATTTTGTATTATTCCATTTATATAAAATCTCCCAAACAGGCAAGTTTAGACAGTGGTTGCCTAATGATGTAAAGTGGAGGAGGAATGGGAAGTGACTGCTAATGGGTACTGAGACTATTTTGAGGGTACCAAAAATGTTATAAAATTAAACTTTGGTGATGATTGAACAACTGAATGAATATATTAATATGTATGAAACATTTTAAGTGAGTAAATTACACAAAATTTAAATTATGGCTAAACAAAGCTGTTTTTAAAAAGTGTACCAGCAGCATAAAATTAGTTATAAATTAATCAGGATTAAACAGTGCTCATCTTGATTAAGCTTATAATGGATGATGATTATTTTACTTGTTTTATTCTATAGTAAACAGTTTTAGATTCAGTGATTAAACAAAGGACTACCTTTACACTCTCCTTATTTTTTAAGTAAAGGAGAAACATTATTAAAAAGTGTATAAACGGGTTCATGTTTATGTTAACTATCTTACCCTTCCTTCTTTTTTACTTCCAATTACTTTAGTTATATTTTGGGTTCTATTTGATAATTGTCCATGGAATCTGTTAATCATTCTTTAAAGGAAAGAGGAAGTGGGTAGGGAATAAAGTATGGAGCCATCTAAAAAGGAAAAGATCTGGGAAGATGTTGTGCTGATTTAATGTTAAGAAATGTTGGGAAAGTCAACCCTTGATGTCTTGGTTTTTATTTTAGAAATATTATTTTGTTGACAATATAATAAAGTGCATACAACTGATTTAAAATAAAAATAAAGTATATGAAAATATGTAAGATGCAGCTGAAGCAGAGGTGAGAGGAAAATTTTTATGACTAAATGTTTGTATTAGAAGTGATAAAGGCCTCAACCAACTAAATTCCTACCTCAAACAACAAACAAACAAAAACAAGAAATAAAAAGAGCAAACCTAGTAGTTTTTTTTTTGTGTAGGTTGGAATGAATGTGAGAGACAGAAGACATGAAGAGCAGAAGAGAAAGGACAAGGTCAAAGGTGGCACTGGGGTTTTAAATACAGGAAATTGGGACGATGAACCAGCAGCCTTAGCAAGATACAGAAGAAAAAAGAGATTTAGGAAAAACGTAGTATGGGTCAGCCGGATTTGGGGATGCTGATGCCATAACCAACTATAACCAATGGAAGATGATTTAACACAGTTGTAAGTATCTTGAAGCCAACGGTCTTTTAGATGAGAAACAGTCTTTCATTTTCAAATTTAAAACTTTATTCTTAAAATGTATACATTTAATCCAGAATAACCTATGGATATGTATTGAATAAATGTGTTCATTTTAAATTTGTATCTGATTTGCAGTGTCCCATTTCACTATAGTTCTCTGAAGAAATCTCAGTTCTTTATGCAAACTGTACCGCAGTAGTCAAGAATTTAAGATTACTTTCACGTTCAAGGTCCCATCTCCAATTATCCTCTTGTTTAACACGATTGCCTTTTGACCTACTTTCCATCTTACCATTAACATTATATTTTTTAATTATCCTGAATCAAATTTCGATTTAAGAAACTCCAAAAATAACAAAAATTGGAAACAGCCTATAACATTTTAGGAAATCAAGAAATATATTTAATTGTAACAGCCAGTTTCATACTCCACAAGAGAAGAATAAAGCAAAGCCTGATCAAGACGTTCCTATAACACAACTCAATCACCTTTGAGCCTTTATTCTTTACCAGTCTCTCTATTCTCTGTGCCTATTTTCTACTCTCCCTGAGCAGAAATTTAAGTGTCACATTTTGCCAAGGCCTCCATTACATGAGTAATGAGTGCTTACATATATTGATATCCCCTGGTTTTCTATTGGTGAAGTTTCCAGGAACATTCACTCTTTTGGGAGGAGTAGAGACTCACATAAAGGTCATGTTATGTCTCTTCATCTTCCATCCTTCAGAGACTACTGGTGGCCAGAACACCTATGTGGGAGAGTGGGTATGGGAATTGGGGTGTGTGGATAAACTCTGTTCGGGAGAGGCTCTCAAGGATCTGTGAGTCGGAGGAGTCACCTATCTTTAGGGTTGCACAAATCTAGCACCTTTTATGAAAACTGCATTCACCCAGAATGTGAAAAGAAAAAAGGATAGCTGAGAACTTTTAAAATTCAGCAACAGACACCTGCCCACGAATCAAAGAAGCTCAGAGAACACCAGATCCTACTTTCCTACTGTCATAAATTAGGTAGTTATTTTATTAAAATAAAAAGATAGGGCTGGGCACTGTGGCTCACACCTGTAATCCCAGCACTTTGGGAGGCCGAGGCAGGTGGATCACAAGGTCAGGAGATCGAGACCATCCTGGCTAACATGGTGAAGCCCTGTCTCTACTAAAAATACAAAAAAATTAGCCAGGCGTGGCAGCGGGTGCCTGTAGTCCCAGCTGCAGGGGAGACTGAGGCAGGAGAATGGTGTGAACCCGGGGGACGGAGCTTGCAGTGAGCCAAGATTGCACCACTGCACTCCAGCCTGGGCAACAGAGCGAGACTCAGTCTCAAAAAAAAAAAGGATAGAAAATAACATTGAACTTGAAGGACACTTTACACCAAATGGACCTAAAAGACACATACAGCAACTTCACCCAACAGCAGCAGAATACACATTCTTCTCAGGGACACATAGAACATTCTGCAGGATACACAACAGGTTAGAGCACAAGACAAATCTTTGCAAATTTAATATTAGAGTCATATCAAGTACCTTTTCAGACAACAGTGATATGACACTAGAAACCAACAATAGAAGGAATTTCAGAAAATGTACAAATATGTGGAAATTAAGCAACATGGTGCTGAACCACCAACAGGTGAATGAAGAAATTAAAATTAAAAGAATTAAGCAACATGCTCTTGAACAACCAATAGGTCAATGAAGAGATTAAGCAAGAAATGTAAAAATATCTTGAGAAAAACAAAAATGGAAACACAACATACCAAAACTTACGAGATGCAGCAAAAGCATTTCTAAGAGGAAAGTTTATAGCAATACACATCAACAGCAAAAAGCAGAAAGATCTCAGATAAACAACTTAGTATTATGCCTCAAGGAAATAGAAAAAGGAGAACAAATTCTTCCAATGTTAGCAGAAGGAAATAAAATAATAAAGATCAGAGCAAAAATAAGTGAAATGAAAACTAGAAAATGACACAAAAGATGAACAAAACTAAGTTTCTTAAAAATATAAAACCAATAATCTTTTAGCTAGACGGAAAAAGGAAAGAAGACTCAAATAAATAAAATTAGAAATGAAAAAGGAGACATTATAACTGATACCACAAAAATACAAAGAATCATAAGAGACTATTACAATTACGTGCCTTTACGAAAATCATTTTTTCATTGGCAGCAACATTGGAAGATGTTATGCTAAAAGAAATAAGCCAAGCCAAAAAAGACAAAAACTGCATGTTCTCACTTATATGTGGAATCTAAAATAATCAAACTGAAACAAGCAGAGAGCAGAATGGTCCTTCGCAGAGGCTGGAGGTGTGGGGTGGAATGGATAGATACTGGTCAAAAGGTACAAAGCCTCATTTATACAAGAGGAATAATAAGGTTTTTTTTCTTTGAGATATATTCCAAAACTTGGTGAAAACAGTACATAGTAAAGAATTCTACATTTTAAAAATCACTAAGAGTAAATTTCAAATGCATTCCCCATTAAAAATGACAAGTATTTGAGGTGGTGGATGCTAATTAGCTTGATATAATTATTCCAAATTGTATTCATAAACTGTACCATCACTTTGTACTCCATAAATATACACAACTATGATTTGTCAATTTACAATTTAAAAATAAAAATTAAAGCACAAGAAAACACAACACGTGTGTGTACCTATGCATGTGTGCGTCCATATAAGTGCACACACACCCCCTCGCCTCCGTTACTTTCCAAAATGGACAAATGTGCAATTATTTTGACTTAGGCTCCAAATATCTAATCTGATTCTAATATTTCCTTGCAGAATTATCAGTGGCCACTTGAGAAAGGAAGGGCTAGCTGGCAGACTACATCAGCTCAGGATTTTTAAAAGATGACTTTTTAATTTTGGTGTGTGTGTGTGTGTGTCTGTTTTTGTTGTTGTTAATGGGAGTTGGAGGTGATGTTCATCAGCAATGGAAATGAAGTCTGGTGGTCAATGCTTCCACACTGTCTAAACCCTGCAGCTGAAAATAATGGGCGTTATTCATCTGTAAACTATGTTTATATGGTCTTTACATTCATAATTCTCTATATCTTGTGCTGTCTGATATAGGAGAATTCAGAAGAAATTCTCATAAAGCAAGTTGCCTCTTTAAGAGTTATCAGGGCCGGGCGCGGTGGCTCAAGCCTGTAATCCTAGAACTTTGGGAGGCCGAGGGGGGCGGATCACCAGGTCAGGAGATCGAGACCATCCTGGCTAACACGGTGAAACCCCGACTCTACTAAAAATACAAAAAAATTAGCCGGGCGTGGTGGCCGGCGCCTGTAGTCCCAGCTACTCGGGAGGCTGAGGCAGGAGAATGGCGTGAACCCGGGAGGCGGAGCTTGCCGTGAGCCGAGATCGCGCCACTGCACTCCAGCCTGGGTGACAGAGCGAGACTCTGTCTCAAAAAAAAAAAAAAAAAAAAAAAAAAAAAAAAAAAAGAGTGATCAGGCCAGAGCTGGTGGAACGCTCGGGGTTCCGGGCGGCGAAGCAGAGGAGGAGGCAGGCGGTGGCCCTGGTGGCTCCCCGCCACAGACGGTGCGCGGCCCGGCCCATCTGGCGAACTCGCGGTGGTCGCGCGGCCTCGGGCGCCGCCGACCCCGGGCCCCTCCGCCGCCGCCATGGCTCGGCCGCTAGTGCCCAGCTCGCAGAAGGCGCTGCTGCTGGAGCTCAAGGGGCTGCAGGAAGAGCCGGTCGAGGGCTTCCGCGTGACACTGCTGGACGAGGGCGACCTATACAACTGGGAGGTGGCCATCTTCGGGCCCAACACCTACTACGAGGGCGGCTACTACAAGGCGCGCCTCAAGTTCCCCATCGACTACCCATACTCTCCACCGGCCTTTCGGTTCCTAACCAAGATGTGGCACCCTAACATCTACGAGACGGGGACGTGTGTATCTCCATCCTCCACTCCCCGGTAGACGACCCGCAGAGCAGGGAGCTGCCCTCAGAGAGGTGGAACCCCACGCAGAACGTCAGGACCATCCTCCTGAGTGTGATCTCCCTCCTGAACGAGCCCAACACCTTCTCGCCCGCCAACGTGGACGCCTCCGTGAGGTACAGGAAGTGGAAAGAGAGCAAGGGGAAGGATCGGGAGTACACAGACATCATCCCGTGAGGGCGGGCGGGGGCGTCACGGGAGGAGAGAGTCAGATCCGGCCTGCACCCCAGCCCCTGGTCCCACGGCCGCCCAGCCCCACCATCCTGGTGAGGGTGGCGGAGCTTCCTGGTGCCCATTTACAGGGTGCCAGTCACAGACGGAGGCCGGGCCGAGTGGCGGAAGGTCCAGCCAGGTTCAAGCCCAGCTTCTTGCCCCTTTTCCTCTTTTTTTTTTTTTTTTTTTTTTTTTTTTTTTTTTTGAGACAGAGTCTGGCTCTGTCACCCAGGCTGGAGTGCAGTGGCGCGATCTTGGCTCACTGCAAGCTCAGCCTCCCGGGTTCACGCCATTCTCCTGCCTCAGCCTCCCGAGTAGCTGGGACTACAGGCACCCGCCACCGCGCCCGGCTAATTTTTTGTATTTTTAGTAGAGACGGGGTTTCACCGTGTTAGCCAGGCTGGTCTCGATTTCCTGACCTCATGATCCGCCCGCCTCGGCCTCCCAAAGAGCTGAGATTACAGGCGCGACCCACTGCGCCCGTCCTTTTTTTTTTTTTGGAGACAGAGTTTTACTCTGTCGCCCAGGCTGCAGTGCAGTGGGGCGATCTCAGCTCACTGCAGCCTCCACTTCCTGGGTTCGAGCAGTTCTCCCCCTTCATTCTCCCGAGTAGCTGGGATTACAGGTGCCCACTACCACGCCCAGCTAATTTTTGTAATTTTTAGTAGAGGTGGGATTTCACCATCTTAGCCAGGCTGGTCTCAAACTCCCGACCTCAGGTGATCTCCCCGCCTCGGCCTCCCAAAGTGCTGGGATGACAGGCGTCAGCCACTACACCTGGCCTGGTGGTTAATGTTTTCATAGATTCTTCCAGGCTTTTCAGTTTAACGCATGTCCGTGCTTTAATGAAGAAAAGGGGGCGTGCTGTGTGTGCCCAGTGACTGACTGTTAGTCAGGGAACATGTGTCCATGCTTTAATGAAGAAAAGGGGTCGTGCTGTGTGTGCCCAGTGATTGACTGTTAGGGGTGTTGGCCTTCCTCGTGTCCGGAATGCGTCCCTGCAGGCTCTTGGCCTGGCGAGCTCTGGGTATGGCTGTGCAGCCGCCTCCCGGCGCCTTCTGTACCTGCGGTCCACTTCGCCTGCGTGGCTGTGTGTGGTGACCCATGGCTCTCCCTCTCCTCCCGTCGCCCTCGTGCCCCAGAGCTGAGCCCCACAGCCCCTTCTCTTGGGTGCCTGTGTTCACATGAATGTGTAAACACGTGCGTGTCTGTGTACAAACACGAGGCTTTCTTGACGGGTTGACAGCCTTAACGGTTCCTGCTCGTCTTGTTACGTAGAGGCCCTTCCTATCCATTTTTTTTTTTCTCAGAGTGAAATTGCATAGATTTCCTCACAGAGGCCTCACCTACATTTGTTGGTATTTTGTATAAGCAGAATCTTAAAAACAATCTTTAAAATATTGCACACATAAAAAAAAAGAGTTATCAGTCACGTTTCACTAGAAAAGTGTAAAACACAGTTACAATAAAATGACACTATGGGGAGATAAATTCGACAGAGACAGCTGATATATATGAGGTTGTAAACAAAAGGAAAAACCGGGCTTTAGCATGGATTTGTTCTGTTGGTGTAAAGAAAGAAAGAAAAAAGTAAATCAAATTCTACTTTGTTGTTTATTTGGAAAGGATTTATCTTATCTTGAAAAGTACTACATTTTGTTGACTTCTAAGCTCATTACTTTCTGAAGAGCTCATGATGGTTATTATTCATTTAGTGTATTCAAATACAACACTTTATCTCACAATCGTTGAGGGGGTACAAATGTAAGTCTTCAAAGAATGATATAATCATTAGAAATACATCAAGGAATAAGTACAATAAGGCAAGTAAATTTACTGATGTCCCATCAGAGATAAGTGGGACATTGCAAATTAACAACAATGGAGGAACAAACCACAGTTTATTTTCTTACTTTATGAGACATCCTTTTTGAATTTTTAAAAATTATAGAGAAGTATCTTTAAGTTGGTGTAGATGCTTAGTTATTGAAAAGGAACTTACAAAAATTTGAAGCAGCCCACTTCATTGTTTTTCACAATAATAACCAATATGAAACTTTTCCTGGAAGACTAAAATCTTACCACAAAAAAATTAAGCAAAAACATTGGGCACTTCTTATATAAATACAGTCTATTTTGAAATGGTATGTTTTTTAATTTTTACAAACATTTTCACTTTCAGATAATTTCACATGTGCATATAAGTTGACAAAATACACAAAGAACTCCCATATACCTACCCTTTACCCAGGTTTATCAATTGTTAACATTTCATCACACTTGTTTATTCTACACAGGTATTGATATAGATATACACACACTTTTTTCTGAATTATCTAAGAGCAAGATGCAGACAGTATGCCCCTTTATTTCTCTACAGTAGTGTAGATTTCCTAGGAACAAAGTCATTCCTTAAAGGAGGAAATTTAGTGAAGCTTTCTGCACTAAATGACATTCTGAGCCAGCTGATTTGGCCTTGTGACCAGTATGAGGGACTATTTAACTTTGTATTTTTTTATATCCTTCTTTCTTTACACCCAGTTATATTGTTTTCCATTTCGTTTACTCGCATAAATGTCAGATTTGGTCATGTGATTTATCAAGTTTATCAGAATATCAACTTGAATCTTTTCTTTTCTCTAACATTTATCTAAATATCTCAGGACAATCCCATCCTTCCTTCTCTCTTTTATTCCATTTGCAAAGTTAAAAAAAAAGCCTCAATTATGGCATTTCAGTATTCATAGTAGTACAGGTAATACATTTATATCACGGAAAAGAAACGCATTTTAGGCCAGGCACGGTGGCTCACGCCTTTAATCCCAGTACTTTGGGAGGCCAAGGCGAGCGGATCATGAGGTCAGGAGATGGAGACCATCCTGGCCAACATGGTGAAACCCCGTCTCTACTAAAAATACAAAAATTAGCTGGACATGGTGGTGGGCGCCTGTAGTCCCAGCTACTCGGGAGGCTGAGGCAGGAGAATTGCTTGAACCTGGAAGGCAGAGGTTGCCGTGAGCCGAGATCGCGCTACTGCACTCCAGCCTGGTGACAGAGCGAGATTGTGTGTCGAAAAAAAATGCATTTTAAAGGTAAGGAGACATAAAATAGAATTTGTACACCAAATTCTTAACTTATGACTGTTTTTAAAGGATAATTTGAAAGTTATTCCAACCTACCAAAAAAAAAATTATTTTTAATTAGCCAGGCATGGTGGCACGCACCTGTAGTTCCAGCTACTCAGGAGGCTAAGGTCAGAGGATAGCTTGAACATGAAACTTCAAGACTGTAGTGAGCCATGGTCATGCCACTGCACTCCAGCCTGGGCAACAGGGTAAGACCATGTCTCAATAAACAAACAAACAAACAAACAAATAAATAAATAACAAAGTATTCCATTCAACATTTTTACTTACGTAATGCTCAACGTTTGGTTTTTCTTTTATGTTGTATTTTCTAGACCAAATTCACATATAGTATAAAGTAGAAGAAACTAATGATTAAATTCATTGCTTGTAACTGTATTCAGTTTCTTATTTTCATCATCATTTGTTTAGAAACTTTTTTTTCTTTTTTGAGACGGAGTCTCGCTCTGTCGCCCAGGCTGGAGTGCAGTGGCGGGATCTCAGCTCACTGAAAGCTCCGCCTCCCAGGTTCACACCATTCTCCTGCCTCAGCCTCCTGAGTACCTGGGACTACAGGTGCCCGCCACCACGCCCAGCTAATTTTTTGTGTTTTATTAGAGACAGGGTTTCACCGTGTTAGCCAGGATGGTCTCGATCTTCTGACCTCGTGATCTGCCTGCCTCGGCCTCCCAAAGTGCTGGGATTACAGGTGTGAGCCACTGCCCTGGTCTGTTTAGAACTATTTTTAAAGAATTATTGCACTTCTCTTCGGATAGAACAACAAAAATACATTTTAAGAACATATATTTATATGTATAAAAATATAAAATTTTGAAAAGTTGAATATTTCAAGCCAATTATGTAGATGTCCTTGTCCTTCTCTGAGCTGCTGACAGCTCACATTCCATGAAGCGGGATGGGTCTCACAGGGCCTGTCAGGATGCAGGCTGCGACGTGAAGGCCACTCAACACTCACAGGATTGGATGGGTTTGTGAAGGAATTTGGGGTTAGCCTTAGCCCCTTAACATTTCCTTTGAGTAACATCAGTGCTTTTGACATTTGGCTTTACTGCATAAAACTGTAAGTGTATGCAGAGATGTATGTTTCTGAATAAATCACAAAATTGACAAGCAACTGCCATGCATTGTTTTTTGTATCATAGCTAACTGATAACGTACAGACTGCAACATTTACTTATTCAAATACTTTACAGATCTGGTATTTTTTTTTGCTTGTACTTCCCAGGAATTTGACATCAGAGACATATTCTATTATTTCCATATCTATTGAAATGAACTCAAATCAAAAATGAGGATGTTTCATTATACATTTAAAATGTGAGTTTTCCCATTTAAAGTCATGCAAACTGAGGTTAGTATGAAAAAGATTTACAATTGTGCAGAATGAATCACTGAAAAATTAGTTTATTCTAAAGATCATATATTCAGAGTAAATATATTTAAATTTTATTACTTTCAGAGTAAATATATTTAAATTTTATTCGATTTCCTCTTTGTCAGCAAATTAGTTAATAACATTACTGATATCTTAGATGTTTGTGGACACAAAGAGAATAGAGGTAAAAATCATGACCCTCAAGGAGCTCAAAATCCTAAGATTTTTATGGGCAGCCCCAGAGGTATAAAATTCAAAAGGACATTACTTCTCCATTTCTGATTAGGTACGTGATGTTCTGGGATTATGCATGACTCTTGGATACTTGAGAGTAATAATGACAGTGATGTCTGAATTAACATAGTTCAACTTTTATAATAATTATGGCCTTCAGCCATGTGAAGTTTGTGGAGCACTGAGATTTCTTGGGGCGATTTTGTAACAGCTAATTCTTAACAGCAATGTTATTTCAGGCTTTTTGGCTGTTCCCTGTTACAACTGCTGATCTTTTATTCCCATAATGGTACAGAATTCTTTGAGAAAAATAAATTCATCTTTTCATTCATTCAAGGGAAAAATTGTCACCACAAGCCTATGGCTATACTGTTCTCCATCATTTAAAGAATAAAAGGAATAATCTGACTGAAATTGATTATCTAAGCTTATATATGGTTTTGATACAATGGTTAACATGTGCATTTTTAACAAGTGATATGGTTTGGCTGCAACATTTACTTATTCAAATACTTTTAAAGATCTGGTTTTTTTTTTTTTTTTTTTTGACTGTACTTCCCAGGAATTTGATGTCAGACGCATTTTCTATTATTTCCATATCTATTGAAATGAACTTAAATTTAAAAAGGGGATGTTTCATTACACACTTATTAATGTGTGTAATTAAGCTGGAAGCCATTATCCTCAGCAAACCAACACAGGAACAGAAAATCAAATATCACGTGTTCTCACTTACAAGTGGGAGCTGAACAATGAGAACATATGGACAGAGGGAGGGGAAAAACACACCCTGGCACCTGTCAGGGGAGGGCTGGTGGTAGAGAGAGCTTCAGGAAAAATAACTAATGCGTGCTGGGTTTAATACCTAAGTGATGGGTTGATAGGTGCAGCAAATCACCATGGTACACATTTGCCTATGTGAGAAAACTGCATGTCCTTCACATGCATCCTGAAACTTAAAATAAAATGAATACATAAGTACATAAAATTTTAAAAGTTAAAAAAAAATCTTAATTGTATGTGGGTAGGTCCCTTTGATTGAAAGTCAGATAGAAACAATTTTTTAAAACTTACTATTCAATATTTGCAAAACTAAATAAGAGTAAAAGAAATTTACATTTTGTCTCTGTATTGATACAAGACAAAAACATTGTGTGGGAAAGCTGGAGTTGAGGACGAACGAGATTGTGAGAATAAAAATCCCTGGTACATAGCCAAAATTTCAGAACTTCAGATTTTCAAGGGCTATAAAATAGGTAACTTCAAGCCACCGTCTCCAATAGATAAAAGGAACCAGGTAATATCTATGTCCCAGGGAGAAAGAATAGAAAATTGGCTGAGTTCTATCACTGACAAAACTTAGTGGGAAGGAGGGATGTGGAAGGTGGGAGGGTGGGGGGATCCCCGGCTTGGGGGGGGGAGAGGGGCTGTGCTTTAGCCTCCCACTCCTCCTGCCCCTCCCCCTCCCTCTGCACCTCCCCGCCCTCTGCCCCCCTCCCATCACCCCTCCCCCTCCCACTGCCCCTCCCCAACAAAGGAGCCCTTTGTGATGTCAAGGCCCCAGCTCTGTGACACAGGCCTGGGCCCCAGTCCCTGGTCTCCACCGGGATGCCCAGAGCTCAGTTGCTTGAAAGCAATGCACCTATTCACATGGAGAATCTTCCCTTTCCTTTAAAATTACTTAGCGCCTCATCGCTGAACGCCCCCAGCCCCACACCATGGGTGTTGGATATCCTCCTCACCTTGGTGTTTGCCCTGGGGTTATTCTTCCTATTACTCCCCTACTTCTCTTACCTCCGTTGTGACGACCCCCCCTCACCATCGCCTGGGAAGAGAAAGGTAAGGAGCCCTCAGTTCAAAGCCACAGAGCTTGATTCTCTCCTTTCTTTTTATTATTAGTTCCACTTTTCCAAATCCAGTGGAGAGACTTCTGCGATGGGAAGTCTCAGAAGAGACCAGAACATCATGCTTCCAGGGAGAGGCAGGGCAGCCAGGGCTTGGTAGGGGTAGATTGTGTACTGGGATTTCCATCCCAAGCTCTCAGTCCATCTGTGGGGGAGTGCAGGAGGCATCAAGGCAAAATCAAGCCCCTGGACTCAGCCCCAGGACCGGTCATGAGACTGGGGAGGTCCCTGTCGGAGACAAGGCCCTGAGCCCTGGCTCATCAGCCACTTTCTGGGGCAGGTGGCTCGGGGCCCACCCTCCTCTGTGTGGGGTGAACTGGGGCCTGTGCTGGGCCCCCGAGGGCCTCCCACCGGGGCCTGACATCTCCTCTGGTCTCCTGGGAAGCAGAATCCTACCTGACGGCTCAGCAGTTCCTGCGGGCCTGAGCCTGGGTGTTCCTGGAGAGGAGGAACAGGGACTGACGGTGTCCGTGGTGGACCTCATATTGAAAATCCCCGTGTGTGTGTGTGCTATTTTTACTTTATTTTATTTTATTATTTTTTGAGACGGAGTCTCGCTCTGTCGTGCAGGCTGCAGTGAAATGGAGAGATATTGGCTCACTGCAACCTCTGCTTCCCGAGTTCAAGCTATTCTCCTGTCTTAGTCTCCTGAGTAGCTGGGATTACAGGTGCCCGCCACCACGCCTGGCTGATTTTTGTATTTGTAGTAGAGATGAGGTCTCACCATGCCCAGGCTGGTCTCAAACTCCTGACCTGAGGTGATCCACCCGCCTCGGCCTCCCAAAGGGCTCGGATTACAGGCGTGAGCCACCGCGCCTGGCCCCCTCTTCCTGTTTTTCTAAGAAGAAAAGGAGTTTGTCATCCATTTAAACATGAGTGGGAGGAAGCACACAGAGCTCCCTGAGCAAGACTAAGACAGCCAGGCGGTTCGTGAGTGCAGCATGCTGCGGCTGGGCTGGGGGCGGAGAGGGAGAGCCGGTCCTAGCTCCTCGCCGTTTCTTGTCTCCCAGCGTCATCTTGTCTCCCCACGTCATCGTGTCTCCCAGTGTCCCGTACGGTGGAGGGGGAGGCCCAGAGGCAGGATGAAAAACCACAGTCTGAGAGGTAAGCCTCTGCCAGGGCACACTAGAGTTAATTTGATCTCGTCTGTCCCGGAGGGAACTGACTCTGAAGAAGTCAGTTGAAGAAGCCTGAGGTGGGGGCTCCTAGGAAGGAAATCAGAACCCCGGGTCTTTCTCAGATTCCATGCCGGAATGAAGCCATGGTGGGCCAGGGACTGGGCATTACCCAGCAGGGGGCAGTGTGTGTGTCCTGGGGAGACCAATGCCTGCCTGGATGCGGAGGGGGGTGAGGGGGCCTCCCGCTCCCTGGGAACAGCTGTTCAACTCTGCTAAGGCTGATAGCTCTTTGAGACCACCCCAGTCCTTTCTCCCCAGAGGGCAGTTGTGAGGACTCTGGGGGTGGGGGGTCCCTGTGTGGAAGCCCTTTGTGAATGGCAAAGCCCCGCCCTCCATGCCTTGCTATTACTATTGGGCCATGTGGCTTTGGACACAGATGTGTGGGTTCCAGGGTCTAATTCTCCATGGTCTTCCCTGAAGAAACAGCCACTCAGCCTCCTGTGAGATCCCAGGCCCCTCCCTCACTGCCCTAACCCGGTCTCCTGATTTCCAGTTTGTAGACAGTGCCCGAGAGGCCTGGAGGAGACTTGGGACCTGCTTTCACACCTGCAGAGGTGAGGCACTTCCCCTTCCCTGCATCCTTCCTACCAGGGCTGGGATGCGACCTCAGGGCCATCGGCAGCCTGGAGCTGACCTGGGATGGGGAGACCTGGGGGGAAGAGGATGGGAGTAAAACCCTGGGGCGAGGGGTAGCAGGAGAATCGGGCACTCAGGGTGTGGGGTGGTGGAGGGGCTGTGGCCTGAGCGCCCACTCTGCTCTTCGGCCCCACCTGCTCCTGGCTGCAGCTCATGCCTCCTTTCTCCTGCAGCCTCCTGGGGCCATACCTTGACAAAGGTGGCCTTTCTCAGCTCTCCGGTCCAGACCTCCCAGGTGAGGTGGGCAGAAGAGCACCTGATGGAGCCTCCTGGTCCTCTCATGAGCCTATGGCAGATGCTGCTCCCATTCTCTCCCCAGTAGCTTCCCCGGATCCTCGAGCCAAGCATCCTCAGGATCTGGCCTCCACCCCATCACCAGGCCCAAGGACCACCTCAGTCTCCTCCCTAAGTGCCTCCCAGCCACCAGAACCTTCCCTTCCCCTAGAACAGCCCTCACCCGAGCCACCTGCACTTTTCCCTCACCCACCACACACGCCTGATCCTCTGGCCTGCTCTCCGCCTCCTCTGAAAGGCTTCCCTGCTCCCCCCCTGCGGGGCTCCACACTGATGACTCCATCCCCTGAGGGGGCACTTCCACTGGGCACCGTCCCTCAAAGCTTGTCTCCACATGGAGATTTGGCGGCTTCTGTCCCAGCCATCGCAGGCCTTGACAGCTCAGTCAGTCGTGTTTCTGCCTCCTCCTGGTGGCAGGAGACTACCAGAACCTGGTGCGCCTTCAACTCATCAGTCCAGAAAGATCATCTTTCCCGCCACCCACCAGAGACCTGTCAGATGGAAGCTGGTAGCCCGTTTTTGCTCAGCTCTGATGGCCAGCATGCCGTGGGGATACAAGTCACAGAAAGAGCCAAGGTCAACATTTGGAAAGAAAAAGAAAATGATGGATCATTTACAGACCAAATGACCCCAGAAAAGCACTTAAATTCTTTGGGGAATTTAGTGAAATTGGATGCTGAGCAGGACACCACAACCCCAAAACCATTCTGGAACATGGGAGAGAACTCGAAACAGCTGCCCAGTCTTCAGAAGCTCTCAGATCCTAGGCTGTTGCAGGAGAGTTTTCGGAAGCATTATAGCCAGCTTTTCTGGGGCCTCCCCTCTCTGCACAGCGAGTCCCTGGTGGCTAATGCCTGGGTAACTGACAGGTCTTATACTTTACAGTCTCCTCCTTTCTTGTTCAATGAAATGTCCAATGTCTGCCCAGTTCAAAGGGATACTACACTGTCCCCACTGCCTTTCCAGGCCCAGCCCCTGTCCCATCTGGGGCCCGAGTCCCAACCCTTTATTTCATCCACACCCCAATTCCGGCCCACACCTATGGCTCAGGCCGAGGCTCAGGCCCATCTTCAATCCTCTTTCCCTGTCCTATCTCCTGCTTTTCCACCCCTGATTAAGAACACTGGAGTAGCTTGCCCTGCATCGCAGAACAAAGTGCAAGCTCTCTCCCTACCTGAAACTCAGCACCCTGAATGGCCTTTGTTGAGGAAACAACTAGAAGGTGGGTTAGCTTTACCCTCTAGGGTCCAAAAATCTCAGGACATCCGTAGTGTCTCCACTCCTAACCTTCCCCAGGAAAGCTTGACATCCATTCTGCCTGAGAACTTTCCAGTCAGTCCTGAACTCCAGAGACAACCGGAGCAACACATAAAAAAGTGGATCATCCAACACTGGGGCAACCTGGGAAGGATCCAAGAGTCTCCAGATCTGATGCAGCTTGGGGACGAATCGCCAGGGACAAGTCAGGCCAAGGGCAAACCCAGGCCCTGGCAGTCCTCCATGTCCACAGGCGAAAGCAGCAAGGAGGCACAGAAGGTGAAGTTCCAGCTAGAGAAGGACCCGTGCCCACATCTGGGGCAAATTCTGGGGCAGACCCCACAAAATCTATCCAGGGGCATG
Organism: Nomascus leucogenys; assembly: GCF_006542625.1. Classification (NCBI taxonomy): domain Eukaryota; kingdom Metazoa; phylum Chordata; class Mammalia; order Primates; family Hylobatidae; genus Nomascus; species Nomascus leucogenys. Next base: position 32,100 of record NW_022096510.1, read on the forward strand.
GAAAGCTTCCCAGGGAAGGTTCTGGGGGCCACCTCTGAGGAGTCGGAAAGGATCTTGAGGAAGCCCTTGAGGAGTGACTCGGGAAGTGATTTACTAAGATGCACAGAGAGGAATCGTATAGAAAACCTCCTGAAAGCCCACATAGGCAGGAGGTTGAGCCAGACCAACGAGGGCTTGGTCCCCCTGACTGTGCGTCGATCCTGGCTTGCTGCCAACCAGGCTTTTCCCGTGCCCAACACCCACGTGAAAACCAGCAATCTAGCAGCCCCGGAAAGTGGGAAAGCCTGTGTGAACACAGCCCAGGTGCTTTCCTTCCTCGAGCCGTGTGCTCAGCAGGTGCTGGGAGCCCACATTGTGAGGTTACGGGCCAAACACAGGTGGGGTCTACCCCTCACGGTCCTCAAGCCCATTCGGTGCTTTAAACTGGAAAAGGTTTCATCCTTGTCCCTTACACAGCTTGCCGGTCCCTCCTCAGCCACCTGTGAATCTGGGGCTGGCTCAAAAGTTGAGGTGGCCACGTCCCTTAGAAAGCCACCAATGGCAAGTCTGAGAAAGCAGGTGCTGACCAAAGCATCTGTTCACATGCCAGAGAGTCTTCTGGCCTCCTCACCTGCATGTGAGCAGTTCCCGATGGTCCCACGAGGGATGCCATCTTGGAATGGTCATGGGCCCTTGAAGGCTCCTTCAGCTGGACAGGAGGGCAGGTGGCCATCTAAGCCCCTCACATGCAGCCTCACAGGCAGCACCCAGCAGAGCAGGAGCTTAGGAGCCCAATCTTCAAAGGCTGGAGAGACCAGGCAGGCAGTGCCACAACCCAGAGTCCCCTTGGGAACCTGTAGGCTGGCAAACCTCCAAGCCACAAGTGAGGATGTGCGTGGTTTTGAGGCTCCAGGGACCAGCAAAAGCTCTCTACTCCCTACAGTGTCTGTCTCCCAAGATCCAAGAAAGCTGTGCCTTAGGGAGGAGGTTGTTAGTGAATTTGAGCCTGGAATGGCCACGAAGTCAGAGACCCAGCCTCAAGTTTCTGCCGCTGTTGTGCTCCTTCCAGATGGGCAAGCATCTGTTCTGCCCCATCCTTCAGAGAATTTGGCTTCTCAGGTGCCCCAGGGCCATCTCCAGAGCATGCCTACTGGGAACATGGGGGCTTCCCTGGAGCTACGTGACTTCACGGCAGCCAGAAGGAGCAACCTGGGGCACAAGGAGATCAAGAACCCAAACTGTCAAGGCTCATGTGAGAGCCAAAGCGCGATGTTTCCCTCTACTCACAAGAGTGAGAACTCTAGGAAGCCCTACGAGGGCTTAGAAAAACATGAAAATTAGAAAAACATGAAGAGGGGCTTGAAGGATTGAGGACTCCTCAAGTTACCCCAGTCAGGAAAACAGAAGACACCCATCAGGATGCAGGCATCCAGCTACTGCCATCCAAGAAACAGCCTCCTTCAGTAAGCCACTTTGGAGAAAACATCAAGAAATTTTTTCAGTGGGCTTTTTCAAAGAAAAAAAGTAAGCCAGCACCAGTCACTGCTGAGAGTCAAAAAACAGTAAAAAAGAGATCACGTGTGTACAGCAGCAGTGCTGAAGCTCAGGAGCTCATGACAGCAGTTGGACACATACTGGAGAAGAAAATGTCACCTTGCCATGCGCAGCATGCCTCGAAGGTAAATCAGCACAAACGGGAGTTTCAAGCCCCCGTCTGTGGGGTTCCCTGCAACCACAGGCACCTCTTCTACTCAGAACACAGCAGAATGCTGAGCTATGCAGCCAGCAGTCAACAAGCCACTCTCAAGAGCCAGGGTTGTCCCAACAGAGAGAGGCAAATCAGAGATCAGCAGCCCTTGAAAAGTGTCCGGTGCAACAATGAACAATGAGGCCTGCGACATCCCCAATTCTTGCTCCCCAAGAAAGCTGTATCCCCAGTCAGTCCCCCTCAGCACCGGCCAAAGACACCCGGTGCCTCCAGCCACCATCACCACTGTCCAAGGCACTGTCTTCTTTGGGAAGGTATCTGATTTGGTCAGTCACAAATTCTTTTTAGCCTTCCCTAGAGAAAAACAAATCCCCAAGAAAAAATTCACTCTGTAGAGAAAAAATATTTTTTCTCATGTTAGTACATGCAGAACATTTAATGTTCCACAATATATATGGTTTTTTATTCATAAGAGGGTGATGGCTTTTATTTGTGCCGTGCTTGGTGTGAGCTTGGTTTCTGGAAGCGACAGGACATGGAGGGATGCTGACAGTGGTGCTGTAAGCCCACCTTCACCCTGAGTTCCTTCACTGAACCTTAGGGTTCCGTAATACTGTCTTTACACAAACAACAAAAAACTCTAAAAACAAGATGAGAAAAACCTATGAAGAATATTTATTACAGTATTACTTATAATAGCCAAAAAGTAAAAACAACCCCAATGTTAATTAACTGATGAATGGATAAACACAATATGGTGTATCATATCATATATTAATATCATGTTATTGACCAACAAAAGTAATGAAGTACTGACATATGCTGCAACCTGGGTGAAAATATTATATTCTTGTAAATATCATGCTGCGTAAAAGAAACCAGAACCAAAGAGTGCATTTTGTATTATTCCATTTATATAAAATCTCCCAAACAGGCAAGTTTAGACAGTGGTTGCCTAATGATGTAAAGTGGAGGAGGAATGGGAAGTGACTGCTAATGGGTACTGAGACTATTTTGAGGGTACCAAAAATGTTATAAAATTAAACTTTGGTGATGATTGAACAACTGAATGAATATATTAATATGTATGAAACATTTTAAGTGAGTAAATTACACAAAATTTAAATTATGGCTAAACAAAGCTGTTTTTAAAAAGTGTACCAGCAGCATAAAATTAGTTATAAATTAATCAGGATTAAACAGTGCTCATCTTGATTAAGCTTATAATGGATGATGATTATTTTACTTGTTTTATTCTATAGTAAACAGTTTTAGATTCAGTGATTAAACAAAGGACTACCTTTACACTCTCCTTATTTTTTAAGTAAAGGAGAAACATTATTAAAAAGTGTATAAACGGGTTCATGTTTATGTTAACTATCTTACCCTTCCTTCTTTTTTACTTCCAATTACTTTAGTTATATTTTGGGTTCTATTTGATAATTGTCCATGGAATCTGTTAATCATTCTTTAAAGGAAAGAGGAAGTGGGTAGGGAATAAAGTATGGAGCCATCTAAAAAGGAAAAGATCTGGGAAGATGTTGTGCTGATTTAATGTTAAGAAATGTTGGGAAAGTCAACCCTTGATGTCTTGGTTTTTATTTTAGAAATATTATTTTGTTGACAATATAATAAAGTGCATACAACTGATTTAAAATAAAAATAAAGTATATGAAAATATGTAAGATGCAGCTGAAGCAGAGGTGAGAGGAAAATTTTTATGACTAAATGTTTGTATTAGAAGTGATAAAGGCCTCAACCAACTAAATTCCTACCTCAAACAACAAACAAACAAAAACAAGAAATAAAAAGAGCAAACCTAGTAGTTTTTTTTTTGTGTAGGTTGGAATGAATGTGAGAGACAGAAGACATGAAGAGCAGAAGAGAAAGGACAAGGTCAAAGGTGGCACTGGGGTTTTAAATACAGGAAATTGGGACGATGAACCAGCAGCCTTAGCAAGATACAGAAGAAAAAAGAGATTTAGGAAAAACGTAGTATGGGTCAGCCGGATTTGGGGATGCTGATGCCATAACCAACTATAACCAATGGAAGATGATTTAACACAGTTGTAAGTATCTTGAAGCCAACGGTCTTTTAGATGAGAAACAGTCTTTCATTTTCAAATTTAAAACTTTATTCTTAAAATGTATACATTTAATCCAGAATAACCTATGGATATGTATTGAATAAATGTGTTCATTTTAAATTTGTATCTGATTTGCAGTGTCCCATTTCACTATAGTTCTCTGAAGAAATCTCAGTTCTTTATGCAAACTGTACCGCAGTAGTCAAGAATTTAAGATTACTTTCACGTTCAAGGTCCCATCTCCAATTATCCTCTTGTTTAACACGATTGCCTTTTGACCTACTTTCCATCTTACCATTAACATTATATTTTTTAATTATCCTGAATCAAATTTCGATTTAAGAAACTCCAAAAATAACAAAAATTGGAAACAGCCTATAACATTTTAGGAAATCAAGAAATATATTTAATTGTAACAGCCAGTTTCATACTCCACAAGAGAAGAATAAAGCAAAGCCTGATCAAGACGTTCCTATAACACAACTCAATCACCTTTGAGCCTTTATTCTTTACCAGTCTCTCTATTCTCTGTGCCTATTTTCTACTCTCCCTGAGCAGAAATTTAAGTGTCACATTTTGCCAAGGCCTCCATTACATGAGTAATGAGTGCTTACATATATTGATATCCCCTGTTTTCTATTGGTGAAGTTTCCAGGAACATTCACTCTTTTGGGAGGAGTAGAGACTCACATAAAGGTCATGTTATGTCTCTTCATCTTCCATCCTTCAGAGACTACTGGTGGCCAGAACACCTATGTGGGAGAGTGGGTATGGGAATTGGGGTGTGTGGATAAACTCTGTTCGGGAGAGGCTCTCAAGGATCTGTGAGTCGGAGGAGTCACCTATCTTTAGGGTTGCACAAATCTAGCACCTTTTATGAAAACTGCATTCACCCAGAATGTGAAAAGAAAAAAGGATAGCTGAGAACTTTTAAAATTCAGCAACAGACACCTGCCCACGAATCAAAGAAGCTCAGAGAACACCAGATCCTACTTTCCTACTGTCATAAATTAGGTAGTTATTTTATTAAAATAAAAAGATAGGGCTGGGCACTGTGGCTCACACCTGTAATCCCAGCACTTTGGGAGGCCGAGGCAGGTGGATCACAAGGTCAGGAGATCGAGACCATCCTGGCTAACATGGTGAACCCTGTCTCTACTAAAAATACAAAAAAATTAGCCAGGCGTGGCAGCGGGTGCCTGTAGTCCCAGCTGCAGGGGAGACTGAGGCAGGAGAATGGTGTGAACCCGGGGGACGGAGCTTGCAGTGAGCCAAGATTGCACCACTGCACTCCAGCCTGGGCAACAGAGCGAGACTCAGTCTCAAAAAAAAAAAGATAGAAAATAACATTGAACTTGAAGGACACTTTACACCAAATGGACCTAAAAGACACATACAGCAACTTCACCCAACAGCAGCAGAATACACATTCTTCTCAGGGACACATAGAACATTCTGCAGGATACACAACAGGTTAGAGCACAAGACAAATCTTTGCAAATTTAATATTAGAGTCATATCAAGTACCTTTTCAGACAACAGTGATATGACACTAGAAACAACAATAGAAGGAATTTCAGAAAATGTACAAATATGTGGAAATTAAGCAACATGGTGCTGAACCACCAACAGGTGAATGAAGAAATTAAAATTAAAAGAATTAAGCAACATGCTCTTGAACAACCAATAGGTCAATGAAGAGATTAAGCAAGAAATGTAAAAATATCTTGAGAAAAACAAAAATGGAAACACAACATACCAAAACTTACGAGATGCAGCAAAAGCATTTCTAAGAGGAAAGTTTATAGCAATACACATCAACAGCAAAAAGCAGAAAGATCTCAGATAAACAACTTAGTATTATGCCTCAAGGAAATAGAAAAAGGAGAACAAATTCTTCCAATGTTAGCAGAAGGAAATAAAATAATAAAGATCAGAGCAAAAATAAGTGAAATGAAAACTAGAAAATGACACAAAAGATGAACAAAACTAAGTTTCTTAAAAATATAAAACCAATAATCTTTTAGCTAGACGGAAAAAGGAAAGAAGACTCAAATAAATAAAATTAGAAATGAAAAAGGAGACATTATAACTGATACCACAAAAATACAAAGAATCATAAGAGACTATTACAATTACGTGCCTTTACGAAAATCATTTTTTCATTGGCAGCAACATTGGAAGATGTTATGCTAAAAGAAATAAGCCAAGCCAAAAAAGACAAAAACTGCATGTTCTCACTTATATGTGGAATCTAAAATAATCAAACTGAAACAAGCAGAGAGCAGAATGGTCCTTCGCAGAGGCTGGAGGTGTGGGGTGGAATGGATAGATACTGGTCAAAAGGTACAAAGCCTCATTTATACAAGAGGAATAATAAGGTTTTTTTTCTTTGAGATATATTCCAAAACTTGGTGAAAACAGTACATAGTAAAGAATTCTACATTTTAAAAATCACTAAGAGTAAATTTCAAATGCATTCCCCATTAAAAATGACAAGTATTTGAGGTGGTGGATGCTAATTAGCTTGATATAATTATTCCAAATTGTATTCATAAACTGTACCATCACTTTGTACTCCATAAATATACACAACTATGATTTGTCAATTTACAATTTAAAAATAAAAATTAAAGCACAAGAAAACACAACACGTGTGTGTACCTATGCATGTGTGCGCCCATATAAGTGCACACACACCCCCTCGCCTCCTTACTTTCCAAAATGGACAAATGTGCAATTATTTTGACTTAGGCTCCAAATATCTAATCTGATTCTAATATTTCCTTGCAGAATTATCAGTGGCCACTTGAGAAAGGAAGGGCTAGCTGGCAGACTACATCAGCTCAGGATTTTTAAAAGATGACTTTTTAATTTTGGTGTGTGTGTGTGTGTCTGTTTTGTTGTTGTTAATGGGAGTTGGAGGTGATGTTCATCAGCAATGGAAATGAAGTCTGGTGGTCAATGCTTCCACACTGTCTAAACCCTGCAGCTGAAAATAATGGGCGTTATTCATCTGTAAACTATGTTTATATGGTCTTTACATTCATAATTCTCTATATCTTGTGCTGTCTGATATAGAGAATTCAGAAGAAATTCTCATAAAGCAAGTTGCCTCTTTAAGAGTTATCAGGGCCGGGCGCGGTGGCTCAAGCCTGTAATCCTAGAACTTTGGGAGGCCGAGGGGGGCGGATCACCAGGTCAGGAGATCGAGACCATCCTGGCTAACACGGTGAAACCCCGACTCTACTAAAAATACAAAAAATTAGCCGGGCGTGGTGGCCGGCGCCTGTAGTCCCAGCTACTCGGGAGGCTGAGGCAGGAGAATGGCGTGAACCCGGCAGGCGGAGCTTGCCGTGAGCCGAGATCGCGCCACTGCACTCCAGCCTGGGCGACAGAGCCAGACTCTGTCTCAAAAAAAAAAAAAAAAAAAAAAAAAAAAAAGAGGAAAAGGGGCAAGAAGCTGGGCTTGAACCTGGCTGGACCTTCCGCCACTCGGCCCGGCCTCCGTCTGTGACTGGCACCCTGTAAATGGGCACCAGGAAGCTCCGCCACCCTCACCAGGATGGTGGGGCTGGGCGGCCGTGGGACCAGGGGCTGGGGTGCCGGCCGGATCTGACTCTCTCCTCCCGTGACGCCCCCGCCCGCCCTCACGGGATGATGTCTGTGTACTCCCGATCCTTCCCCTTGCTCTCTTTCCACTTCCTGTACCTCACGGAGGCGTCCACGTTGGCGGGCGAGAAGGTGTTGGGCTCGTTCAGGAGGGAGATCACACTCAGGAGGATGGGCCTGACGTTCTGCGTGGGGTGCCACCTCTCTGAGGGCAGCTCCCTGCTCTGCGGGTCGTCTACCGGGGAGTGGAGGATGGAGATACACACGTCCCCGTCTCGTAGATGTTAGGGTGCCACATCTTGGTTAGGAACCGAAAGGCCGGTGGAGAGTATGGGTAGTCGATGGGGAACTTGAGGCGCGCCTTGTAGTAGCCGCCCTCGTAGTAGGTGTTGGGCCCGAAGATGGCCACCTCCCAGTTGTATAGGTCGCCCTCGTCCAGCAGTGTCACGCGGAAGCCCTCGACCGGCTCTTCCTGCAGCCCCTTGAGCTCCAGCAGCAGCGCCTTCTGCGAGCTGGGCACTAGCGGCCGAGCCATGGCGGCGGCGGAGGGGCCCGGGGTCGGCGGCGCCCGAGGCCGCGCGACCACCGCGAGTTCGCCAGATGGGCCGGGCCGCGCACCGTCCTTGGGGAGAGCCACCGGGGCCACCGCCTGCCTCCTCCTCTGCTTCGCCGCCGGGAACCTCGAGCGTTCCACCAGCTCTGGCCTGATCACTCTTTTTTTTTTTTTTTTTTTTTTTTTTTTTTGAGACAGAGTCTGCTCTGTCGCCCAGGCTGGAGTGCAGTGGCGCGATCTCGGCTCACGGCAAGCTCCGCCTCCCGGGTTCACGCCATTCTCCTGCCTCAGCCTCCCGAGTAGCTGGGACTACAGGCGCCGGCCACCACGCCCGGCTAATTTTTTTGTATTTTTAGTAGAGTCGGGGTTTCACCGTGTTAGCCAGGATGGTCTCGATCTCCTGACCTGGTGATCCGCCCCCCTCGGCCTCCCAAAGTTCTAGGATTACAGGCTTGAGCCACCGCGCCCGGCCCTGATAACTCTTAAAGAGGCAACTTGCTTTATGAGAATTTCTTCTGAATTCTCTAATATCAGACAGCACAAGATATAGAGAATTATGAATGTAAAGACCATATAAACATAGTTTACAGATGAATAACGCCCATTATTTTCAGCTGCAGGGTTTAGACAGTGTGGAAGCATTGACCACCAGACTTCATTTCCATTGCTGATGAACATCACCTCCAACTCCCATTAACAACAACAAAAACAGACACACACACACACACACCAAAATTAAAAAGTCATCTTTTAAAAATCCTGAGCTGATGTAGTCTGCCAGCTAGCCCTTCCTTTCTCAAGTGGCCACTGATAATTCTGCAAGGAAATATTAGAATCAGATTAGATATTTGGAGCCTAAGTCAAAATAATTGCACATTTGTCCATTTTGGAAAGTAAGGAGGCGAGGGGGTGTGTGTGCACTTATATGGACGCACACATGCATAGGTACACACACGTGTTGTGTTTTCTTGTGCTTTAATTTTTATTTTTAAATTGTAAATTGACAAATCATAGTTGTGTATATTTATGGAGTACAAAGTGATGGTACAGTTTATGAATACAATTTGGAATAATTATATCAAGCTAATTAGCATCCACCACCTCAAATACTTGTCATTTTTAATGGGGAATGCATTTGAAATTTACTCTTAGTGATTTTTAAAATGTAGAATTCTTTACTATGTACTGTTTTCACCAAGTTTTGGAATATATCTCAAAGAAAAAAAACCTTATTATTCCTCTTGTATAAATGAGGCTTTGTACCTTTTGACCAGTATCTATCCATTCCACCCCACACCTCCAGCCTCTGCGAAGGACCATTCTGCTCTCTGCTTGTTTCAGTTTGATTATTTTAGATTCCACATATAAGTGAGAACATGCAGTTTTTGTCTTTTTTGGCTTGGCTTATTTCTTTTAGCATAACATCTTCCAATGTTGCTGCCAATGAAAAAATGATTTTCGTAAAGGCATGTAATTGTAATAGTCTCTTATGATTCTTTGTATTTTTGTGGTTCAGTTATAATGTCTCCTTTTTCATTTCTAATTTTATTTATTTGAGTCTTCTTTCCTTTTTCCGTCTAGCTAAAAGATTATTGGTTTTATATTTTTAAGAAACTTAGTTTTGTTCATCTTTTGTGTCATTTTCTAGTTTTCATTTCACTTATTTTTGCTCTGATCTTTATTATTTTATTTCCTTCTGCTAACATTGGAAGAATTTGTTCTCCTTTTTCTATTTCCTTGAGGCATAATACTAAGTTGTTTATCTGAGATCTTTCTGCTTTTTGCTGTTGATGTGTATTGCTATAAACTTTCCTCTTAGAAATGCTTTTGCTGCATCTCGTAAGTTTTGGTATGTTGTGTTTCCATTTTTGTTTTTCTCAAGATATTTTTACATTTCTTGCTTAATCTCTTCATTGACCTATTGGTTGTTCAAGAGCATGTTGCTTAATTCTTTTAATTTTAATTTCTTCATTCACCTGTTGGTGGTTCAGCACCATGTTGCTTAATTTCCACATATTTGTACATTTTCTGAAATTCCTTCTATTGTTGGTTTCTAGTGTCATATCACTGTTGTCTGAAAAGGTACTTGATATGACTCTAATATTAAATTTGCAAAGATTTGTCTTGTGCTCTAACCTGTTGTGTATCCTGCAGAATGTTCTATGTGTCCCTGAGAAGAATGTGTATTCTGCTGCTGTTGGGTGAAGTTGCTGTATGTGTCTTTTAGGTCCATTTGGTGTAAAGTGTCCTTCAAGTTCAATGTTATTTTCTATCCTTTTTTTTTTTGAGACTGAGTCTCGCTCTGTTGCCCAGGCTGGAGTGCAGTGGTGCAATCTTGGCTCACTGCAAGCTCCGTCCCCCGGGTTCACACCATTCTCCTGCCTCAGTCTCCCCTGCAGCTGGGACTACAGGCACCCGCTGCCACGCCTGGCTAATTTTTTTGTATTTTTAGTAGAGACAGGGTTTCACCATGTTAGCCAGGATGGTCTCGATCTCCTGACCTTGTGATCCACCTGCCTCGGCCTCCCAAAGTGCTGGGATTACAGGTGTGAGCCACAGTGCCCAGCCCTATCTTTTTATTTTAATAAAATAACTACCTAATTTATGACAGTAGGAAAGTAGGATCTGGTGTTCTCTGAGCTTCTTTGATTCGTGGGCAGGTGTCTGTTGCTGAATTTTAAAAGTTCTCAGCTATCCTTTTTTCTTTTCACATTCTGGGTGAATGCAGTTTTCATAAAAGGTGCTAGATTTGTGCAACCCTAAAGATAGGTGACTCCTCCGACTCACAGATCCTTGAGAGCCTCTCCCGAACAGAGTTTATCCACACACCCCAATTCCCATACCCACTCTCCCACATAGGTGTTCTGGCCACCAGTAGTCTCTGAAGGATGGAAGATGAAGAGACATAACATGACCTTTATGTGAGTCTCTACTCCTCCCAAAAGAGTGAATGTTCCTGGAAACTTCACCAATAGAAAACCAGGGGATATCAATATATGTAAGCACTCATTACTCATGTAATGGAGGCCTTGGCAAAATGTGACACTTAAATTTCTGCTCAGGGAGAGTAGAAAATAGGCACAGAGAATAGAGAGACTGGTAAAGAATAAAGGCTCAAAGGTGATTGAGTTGTGTTATAGGAACGTCTTGATCAGGCTTTGCTTTATTCTTCTCTTGTGGAGTATGAAACTGGCTGTTACAATTAAATATATTTCTTGATTTCCTAAAATGTTATAGGCTGTTTCCAATTTTTGTTATTTTTGGAGTTTCTTAAATCGAAATTTGATTCAGGATAATTAAAAAATATAATGTTAATGGTAAGATGGAAAGTAGGTCAAAAGGCAATCGTGTTAAACAAGAGGATAATTGGAGATGGGACCTTGAACGTGAAAGTAATCTTAAATTCTTGACTACTGCGGTACAGTTTGCATAAAGAACTGAGATTTCTTCAGAGAACTATAGTGAAATGGGACACTGCAAATCAGATACAAATTTAAAATGAACACATTTATTCAATACATATCCATAGGTTATTCTGGATTAAATGTATACATTTTAAGAATAAAGTTTTAAATTTGAAAATGAAAGACTGTTTCTCATCTAAAAGACCGTTGGCTTCAAGATACTTACAACTGTGTTAAATCATCTTCCATTGGTTATAGTTGGTTATGGCATCAGCATCCCCAAATCCGGCTGACCCATACTACGTTTTTCCTAAATCTCTTTTTTCTTCTGTATCTTGCTAAGGCTGCTGGTTCATCGTCCCAATTTCCTGTATTTAAAACCCCAGTGCCACCTTTGACCTTGTCCTTTCTCTTCTGCTCTTCATGTCTTCTGTCTCTCACATTCATTCCAACCTACACAAAAAAAAAACTACTAGGTTTGCTCTTTTTATTTCTTGTTTTTGTTTGTTTGTTGTTTGAGGTAGGAATTTAGTTGGTTGAGGCCTTTATCACTTCTAATACAAACATTTAGTCATAAAAATTTTCCTCTCACCTCTGCTTCAGCTGCATCTTACATATTTTCATATACTTTATTTTTATTTTAAATCAGTTGTATGCACTTTATTATATTGTCAACAAAATAATATTTCTAAAATAAAAACCAAGACATCAAGGGTTGACTTTCCCAACATTTCTTAACATTAAATCAGCACAACATCTTCCCAGATCTTTTCCTTTTTAGATGGCTCCATACTTTATTCCCTACCCACTTCCTCTTTCCTTTAAAGAATGATTAACAGATTCCATGGACAATTATCAAATAGAACCCAAAATATAACTAAAGTAATTGGAAGTAAAAAAGAAGGAAGGGTAAGATAGTTAACATAAACATGAACCCGTTTATACACTTTTTAATAATGTTTCTCCTTTACTTAAAAAATAAGGAGAGTGTAAAGGTAGTCCTTTGTTTAATCACTGAATCTAAAACTGTTTACTATAGAATAAAACAAGTAAAATAATCATCATCCATTATAAGCTTAATCAAGATGAGCACTGTTTAATCCTGATTAATTTATAACTAATTTTATGCTGCTGGTACACTTTTTAAAAACAGCTTTGTTTAGCCATAATTTAAATTTTGTGTAATTTACTCACTTAAAATGTTTCATACATATTAATATATTCATTCAGTTGTTCAATCATCACCAAAGTTTAATTTTATAACATTTTTGGTACCCTCAAAATAGTCTCAGTACCCATTAGCAGTCACTTCCCATTCCTCCTCCACTTTACATCATTAGGCAACCACTGTCTAAACTTGCCTGTTTGGGAGATTTTATATAAATGGAATAATACAAAATGCACTCTTTGGTTCTGGTTTCTTTTACGCAGCATGATATTTACAAGAATATAATATTTTCACCCAGGTTGCAGCATATGTCAGTACTTCATTACTTTTGTTGGTCAATAACATGATATTACATATATGATATGATACACCATATTGTGTTTATCCATTCATCAGTTAATTAACATTGGGGTTGTTTTTACTTTTTGGCTATTATAAGTAATACTGTAATAAATATTCTTCATAGGTTTTTCTCATCTTGTTTTTAGAGTTTTTTGTTGTTTGTGTAAAGACAGTATTACGGAACCCTAAGGTTCAGTGAAGGAACTCAGGGTGAAGGTGGGCTTACAGCACCACTGTCAGCATCCCTCCATGTCCTGTCGCTTCCAGAAACCAAGCTCACACCAAGCACGGCACAAATAAAAGCCATCACCCTCTTATGAATAAAAAACCATATATATTGTGGAACATTAAATGTTCTGCATGTACTAACATGAGAAAAAATATTTTTTCTCTACAGAGTGAATTTTTTCTTGGGGATTTGTTTTTCTCTAGGGAAGGCTAAAAAGAATTTGTGACTGACCAAATCAGATACCTTCCCAAAGAAGACAGTGCCTTGGACAGTGGTGATGGTGGCTGGAGGCACCGGGTGTCTTTGGCCGGTGCTGAGGGGGACTGACTGGGGATACAGCTTTCTTGGGGAGCAAGAATTGGGGATGTCGCAGGCCTCATTGTTCATTGTTGCACCGGACACTTTTCAAGGGCTGCTGATCTCTGATTTGCCTCTCTCTGTTGGGACAACCCTGGCTCTTGAGAGTGGCTTGTTGACTGCTGGCTGCATAGCTCAGCATTCTGCTGTGTTCTGAGTAGAAGAGGTGCCTGTGGTTGCAGGGAACCCCACAGACAGGGGCTTGAAACTCCCGTTTGTGCTGATTTACCTTCGAGGCATGCTGCGCATGGCAAGGTGACATTTTCTTCTCCAGTATGTGTCCAATGGATGTATCATTACTAAATGTCTGGACACAGATCTTATATTTGTGATATTTGTACATGTTCCCATGAGAGGTCATTAAACTAGTTAAGTAAGGCACTTCATGAGAGTTCAACATTTTTTCAATGGGTTACTTAGACTTGTGCTATACAAGAATGTTTCAAATGCGCTGCTTGTTTTGGGTATTGAATCAAGTTGACATCTAAAAGCAAACTAAGAGACAGAGGTAAGAATCCAGGCAAGAGATATAAAGGCCTGGATTAGGTCTGCAAAGCTGTAGAAGGATTGGGAGACGGCATTGATACTCTCCGGGATCTTTCCAAAGCTTGGACTCTATGCAGTTCAGCCCTGACACAATCACAGAGTTGTAGAATGGTAAGGGACATTGACACCATCTCATCCAAGTCTTCCATTACAGAGATTAAACCCCAGGAAGAAAAAGTAGCTTTCTCCCTTCTCCATAGAGCAAGTTAATAAAGAAGTTAAAACTCTGAAACACCACCCTTCAACCTTGATCCAGTGAGTGAACTCTTATTCTGCCACACCACGCAGATTTTCATTAAATCTTTTTCGTAGCATATACACTTTGTTAATTAAGCCTACAAAAACAGGGTGCTAGGATATAAGCTGTTCGTCAACTGGAAATAAGCAAAGAATTTAAATGTTGCCATGAATTACAGGTATCTTATGAAGCAGGAAGGGTCTCCTATTTAAACTTCTCAGGGTAACATACAAAGCAAAGATGATTCAAAGCTGAGTCCTCCATTTGCCAACAAAGTGGCATTGAGGAAGTCACTTAACCTCTGAAGCTCATCTGTAAAATGAATAAATAATTCTCACCTTAAAAGTTGTAGATATATATAATGCCTTCACAATGTATAGAGCCCAGTGCATGTTAGGCAGGTCATTTATTTCTCTGTTCCTTCCTTCCTTTCCAAATTTTGCCTTCAAAATTTGTAAGGAGAAGTTATCTGCCATCTTCTCCAGACCACTAGAGACAATACAGCAAACGAGTTAGAATTTGGCCTCTTGTGTCAGAAAAACTAAATGGTGACTCTTGGCCCTGCGTGAACACAGACACATTCTTCAGTCTCTCATGACTGTTGATACATCTATGATAATCTGAAGACAACTATTGCAACCTCATAGGGTTGTTGTGAGGATTATATGAGCTAAATATATGAAAGCTTCTTAGACTAATGCCTGGCATAGAGTAAACACTCAAGTTATGGCTTGATTATGTTGACTTTGCATGCAGAGAACCACGTTACATTGTAACTTCCCTTATCTTCTCATCCTCATAACTAATGATCTTCTCTTTCATACACAACTTCATATTTTCAAGAAAATTACATTTTCTTCATGCATGTCTCTTCAGACATGGAAAAAGCTAAAAACCTCTTTTCTCAAAAGTAGTTAAGGTAAATGAGATCAATGGATCCAACTGACTGCCAGAAATGGAGTAGTGGAGCCCTTAATATCATCAATTCAAGATATTGGACACCCATCCATTGATTTTCTCCCTGTCTCTATTAGAAGTCAATAGCTCCTCATCACACATTCGACAGGTGAGGATTCCTAGAAGTACTGTAAGTGGACTGAAGTAGTTTGGTGTGCTTGTGTCCAGAGCATTAGGTGAAAATTAGAATTGACCTCTGTTTATACCCTACATACCATACAGGGACTCGAGAAACACCCACTGATCCATGAACCTTTCCTCACTGAATGCCTTGGTAATTAGGACATGATTAACTCTAGGGGCCACCTGGCATTGCATTTGAGAACAAAGGACTAAAGTGGATGGCAAAAAAATAATGAGTAGAAGATTGGGCTCCATGGTGAGACCATTTGAATCCTGGCTTCATCATATTTGTAGCTTTAGGCATGTCACTGAATTTCACCAAATCTCAATTTTCTCTTCTATAAAACTAGGAGCATAACAGGTATACTAAAATAGCACAGTTCTCATGAGATTAAGTGAAATAATTTTAGTAAAGAGTTTAGCACCAAGCAAATGTTCAATAAGAGCTCTTATTGTGATTAGATCAATATAAAAATGACTAAGTGCTGTATCATGTTATATTGCTTCAAAATGCAAAAATAAGGCCGGGCACGGTGGCTCACGCTTGTAATCCCAGCACTTTGGGAGGCCGAGGTGGGCGGATCACGAGGTCAGGAGATCGAGACCACGGTGAAACCCCATCTCTACTAAAAATACAAAAAATTAGCCGGGCGTGGTGGCGGGCGCCTGTAGTCCCAGCTACTCGGAGAGGCTGAGGCAGGAGAATGGCGTGAACCCGGGAGGCGGAGCTTGCAGTGAGCCGAGATCGCGCCACTGCACTCCAGCCTGGGCGACAGAGCGAGACTCCATCTCAAAAAAAAAAAAAAAAAAAAAAAAAATGCAAAAATAAGAATTCACAGAGTGCGAGATTATTGTGGCACTAAGGAGAGTATATATATATGTATTAACTAGGGAGATGTTTCTTAAACAAGATAGGTTCTGACCTAGATCTTAGAGAATAAATAGGTTTAGATCTGCAAAGGGCTCTTCCCATGGGCAAAAGGGCCAGGAGGATATAATCCCTGAGTATGCAGAAAAATAAGTGAACAGTCAGAATTTTGAATAAGCACTCAAAGGCTAGAAAAGGAACATTTCAAAATCCACTATGGAAGTGCCAGGCAATTTCAGAAAAGATGAGCTATCTAGTGATAATAACAGGCTGATCAAAACCATAGTGTGGTAGGTAAGCAAAGGTTTTAGCAGCTGACAGGCCTAAGTATAAATCACAGACAAACTACCTAACATTTCTAAGGCTCGCTAGTCCTGTGTCTGGAATTGGTTCCTTCCAGTGGGTTCTTGGTCTCGCTGACTTCAAGAATGAAGCCACGGACCTTCACGGTGAGTGTTACAGTTCTTAAAGATGGTGTGTCCGGAGTTTGTTCCTTCAGATGTTCAGATGTGTCCAGAGTTTCTTCCTTCCAGTGGGTTCGTGGTCTCGCTTGATTTCAGGAGTGAAGCCGCAGACCTTTGCAGTGACTGTTACGGCTCTTAAAGGTGGCACGTCTGGAGTTGTTTGTTCCTCCCAGTGGGTTCGTGGTCTCGCTGACTTCAGGAGCGAAGCCGCAGACCTTCACAGTGAGTGTTACAGCTCATAAAGGTAGTGGGGACCCAAAGAGTGAGCAGCAGCAAGATTTATTGTGGAGAGCAAAAGAACAAAGTTTCCACAGTGTGGAAGGGGACCCTCGTGGGTTCCGCTGCTGCCTCGGGTGGCCAGTTTTTACTCCCTTATTGGGCCCCACCCATATCCTGCTGATAGGTCCATTTTACAGAGTGCCAATTGGTGCATTTACAAACCTTTAGCTAGACACAGAGCGTCAATTGGTGCGTTTTTACAGAGTGCAGATTGGTGCATTTACAAACTTTTAGCTAGACACAGAGCGCCAATTGGTGCGTTTTTACAGAGGGCTGATTGGTGCGTTTACAAACCTTTAGCTAGACACAGAGCGCTGACTGGTGTGTTTACAATCCTCTAGCTAGACAGAAAAGTTCTCCAAGTCCCCACCCAACCCAGAAGCCCAGTCGGCTTCACCTCTCAGTCTCATCTTTGTTATGAAATTATTTTCACCTACCTTGCAAAATTTGGGGGAGAATTAAATGAGCTGTTGAAGGTAAAACAGTCATCTCAGGGTCTGACTCAGTGTCAGCTAGCCTGATTAGCTAGTGATATTCTAAGAAAAACAAATACTAAAAAAAGTTATTTAAATTTACCTGGACAAACACCAAAGTCGGGTTGCCTAACTGAAGCAGGAGAATAAGGTCTGGAGGTAGGGCACTTAAGACCAATTCATGTTGAATCAAAGAAAAACACCTTGATTTCCTAGGGGCAGGGAATCTGAGGCCAATTTGTGCTGACTTCCTAAAATAGAGAACACCAAGGTCTGGGGTCACGGAATCTGAGGCCAATTCCTGCTGACTTCCCAAAGCTGGATCAAAAGGAAAACACCTGGGTCTAGGGCAGGGCGCCTAAGGCCAATTAACACAACCTTCCTAAAGCTAAACCAAGAGGAAAAACCCCATCGCCCCAGGCCAAGTAACAAAGGCTCAAAGGCTACTTTCCCTACAGCCCTCCCCCTTCCACCACATCTCAGATGGAAAGGGAGATTGCCTCGGATTGGCTGCAGGCCAAACAGGGACCATCCCTTCGTGTGCATAGAGCGCCAATTCACCTCAGCCTTAAAATTAGCTAAAGACCAAATCCTTCATTCCAGATAACAGGTAACCAATAGGGATCTCAAAAAAACTACTTAAAACCCAGAAAACTTTGTAACCGGGCCCTTTAGCCTCTTGCTCGGGCCCACTTCCACCCTGTGAAGTGCTTTCTTGCTTTAATAAATTCCTGCTTTTGCTGCTTCCTTCCTGTGTTTTGTTCCTGTTACTTTGTGCGTTTTGTCCAGTTCTTTGTTCAAAACGCCAAGGACCTGGACATTTACACTCAAGGCCCTCCTTCCGGTAATATAACTGTAGAAGAATCAGGGAAAGTTTTATCCTCATTCAGTGTCCTAAATGTTCTTACTGGTTTCTGTGGGTATCTTATACACAGTAAAAGTTCAGTGTTCAATAAATGCAAGGCATTCTCATCATGAATAGACAGAGCTAATTGTTACTCCACTTAATCCTCACACAACCCTGGAACAAAGATAATTTTATTTGTCCTGTCTTACACATTTACAGAGCTTAGTCACTTATGCAAGCTCACACAGAAAATAGGGAGTAGAACTAGAATTTGAGCCAAAGCAGCCTGGCTCCAAAGACTGTGTGCTTTGTGTGCCTCTGTAGACTGCCAGGAGATAACTCCGAAACCTTCAGACATGTTCCTGCTGATCTGAACCTGCTATGACAGTGTGAGCCCACCACCTGAATTCAAGAAGGACAAAAAAAAAAAAAAAAAAAAAAAAAAAAAAAAGCCCAGCAGGGAAAAGGGGACATGATTATGTAGCTGGCTGGATAGAAAGTAGGCTGACAGAATCACCTGCAATTTTCATCTCAATCTTTCTCTGTAATTTAATTCTTATTTGAATTCATAGTGAACAGCCCTTACACTTAAGTGTGCTGCAGATCTTGCCTCTGCTTCAGGGCAAAGTGTTTGTTGCAGCTATTGCCCTGTAATGACTGAGAGACAGAATGCCTCCAAAAAACAAAATTCTTAAGTAGGTCTGGTTGTGCCAAGTGACATCAATTACACAATCCATACTAGCACTATCAACTGCAATCTTACCTGGAAGAAGGGCTTGCCCCCTTAGATACTACTTAGAAACTATTTGCTCCTCCTCTCAGTGCCAGAAGTAACCGAAAATCGAATTTGAGAACATTACGGAAAATCTAAGAGAGGATTCAGTAAAGTGGGGGGGAAGTTAAAATATTAAACCATTGGTCCTCAATTTTGTTTTCTTTTAAACTTCCCCATACATTCTCCTCAGGTGTCCCATAACCAATCCAACCTTCTTGTCCCTAACTTCTCCAAAGGAGGGCAGGGAGAGAGAGTACATCAGAGAGATGAAAGAAGAAGAGGTATAGAGGAGGAAGAATATAGAGGAAAAAAGGAAAGAAAGAGAATCAGGGAGGTAGATATCTACAGATTTGGGGTCTTTGTGAGGTTAAAAAAATAAAAAACATAGGCCGGGTGCGGTGGCTCACGCTTGTAATCCCAGCACTTTGAGAGGCCGAGGCGGGCGGATCACCAGGTCAGGAGATCGAGACCACGGTGAAACCTCGTCTCTACTAAAAATACAAAAAATTAGCCGGGCGTGGTGGCGGGCGCCTGTAGTCCCAACTACTCGGAGAGGCTGAGGCAGGAGAATGGTGTGAACCCGGGAGGCGGAGCTTGCAGTGAGCCAAGATCGCGCCACTGCACTCCAGCCTGGGCGACAGAGCGAGACTCCGTCTCAAAAAAAAAAAAATTTAAAAAATAAATAAATAAAAAACAGATGTAGCTAGAAAGAGGGATCAAGAGAGCAAGAGACAGACAAAATTCTCAGGATTTCATCAGAGGAACATCCTTGTACTCTCAAGGCTCCAGAGCATGCGTAGATTTCAAGTGCGTTGAACTGGAACTGATTAGAAACACAGAAGCTGGGATGTAGAGAGGAAATCGCCCAAGCTGTTAGTTGCTAAATATTCACCATGAAACTTCTCTGGACTTCCCCAGGAATAATTGGGCATTCCATCCTCTGGGCTCCCACGCTGTTTGTGACAGTGTTAGTAAGGTGTTAGATAGGCTTCTGGCGTAGTTTACATCACAGTGAAGTGTGTATTTATTTAGATGCTGGACTGAGAACCTTTGAAGCAGACACTGTATTCAATTCATGTGTGCCTGTATTAGTGTTTAACAAATGTCTGCTGGAAGAGAGGAAAGAAAAGTAGGTGTAAAGAAGGGGAAGGAAGAAGGAATAATGGGCAGAGAAGCATTCAGGAAACAATTCCTCCTTATCTCAATCGGCATGAGTCAAATAGTAATTTTGGTCCCATGTCAGCAATTTCATTCTGTCAAATCTAGTGTATATTTGCCCTTATTTGCCCTGACAATTAGGAGAGATTGAAAAAAAATGAGGCAAAGTGATTCATAGTCTATCTTTTCATTAGAAAGTTCAAAAATGAGCAGCAGCCAATATTGTGAATAACTAGAACTCAAGGGCTGATATTATGAACTTAATAATTCATTATCTCTAAAATAATTATTCTGAATGAGCTTTTAAAAATGGTTTTATGCCTTTTATGTCCCCATCTGTCCCATGCCAAAATACCCTCCACTCTTAACATTTTGTCTTTGAAATCTGAACTATAATGTTCAGAAAAATTACTAGTGATTTTTCAGCCTCCTGAAAAATAGAAAATGCAGTATTAATCGTAGTGATATCTTCTATGTTAGGCATGTTCTTTCTTTTTCAAACTAGTTTTTAAATCTTTCATCTCCTTTGGTGTTCACAATAAGGATCTGAGGTTGTTAGAGCAAGTACTCTCATCTCCAGCCTATTGATGTGCAAAGTGAGGAAAGGGAAGTAACAGCACACAGTAAGATAATGTCTGAACAAAAGTGAACACCTAGTGGTCTGACTCTGAGCTCAGCACTCACCCGCAGCAATGCTTAGAGTAATTCTAGAATGTTCTTTGAGTATGTCTTTTGAATCAAAGAAAGGAGCAAAATATTTCCCAATTTTTTACATATCAGTCATGTTCTTACATATGCTAATAGCCTTATAAGATAGTTTATTATTATTATTCTCACACAGCTGTGGTTCACAGGTATCTTTTAGCAGCAAAATTTTATTATCAAAATCTCATGCCAGGCCAGGCGTGGTGACTCATGCCTGTAATCCCAGCACTTTGGAAGGCCGAGGCAGGTGCATCACTTGAGGCCAGGAGTTCAAGACCAGCCTGGCCTACATGGTCAAACCCTGTCTCTACTAAAAATACAGAAATTAGCCAGGCATGGTGGCACACCCCTGTAATCCCAGCTACTCAGGAGGCGGAAGCAGGAGAATTGCTTGAACTCAGGAGACGGAGGTTGCAGTGAGCCGAGATTGCACCACTGTACTCCAGCCTGGGTAACAGAGTGAAATGCAGTCTAAAAAAAAAAAAAAAAAAAAAAAAAAAAAAAAAAAAAAAAAAAATATCATGCCAAAGCTCTCTATATAAAACAGATAAAAGTGTATCTGTGCTGAAACTGGAACAAAGCTGAGAGACCCAGAAAAGGTTTGGTGATAAGGGACTGGTGGCCTCAATCTCAATGCCAAATACATAGAGATCACTAGAACACCACTGATCATAAGAGACTGTTGGCCTCAATCTTAACACCAAATACACAGAGATCACCAGGACACCACTGAACACAGAATGAAGACCTCGTCATAGAGCATGTCTGACTTCTGGTGAAGTGAGAATACTAAAGACTTCACAATCCAACGGATTCCAATTTCAAATCTACCACATGCTCACTGTGTGCACTGAGGAGGTTATCAACATCTCTGAGCCTCAGTTTCCTCATCTGTAGAAATTGTAGTAACACCTGCCAGATGAGTTTGTTCTGAGGATCAACTCAGATGCCCCAAGTGAATCATGAATCGCAGTGCTCAGCACGCAGTAGATACTCAGGCAATTTCCTTCTGGAAGACCCTTGCCAAACTTACATATGCCTTGCTGACAAACCAGATGTGTTCTTGTTGCCTCAGAGGGTATAAATTCCATTTGTTTTCTCAAGTCCAACTAATGCCATCAGCATTTGAGAGCTTGCGCTAGTCCCTCAAACATTTAACATTCTCTGTTCAGTTAGCACAGCATCGAGACTTTAAAAGCAGCTTGAAAATAAACTTGATTCCAAATATGATTTATAATGTCTCAAGAAACAGCTCATTTACCAAGAAGGCTTCATCAATTATTGACAGATGTACCCTCTGAGGAGAAATAGCATTAATACTAGGAGACTGAAGGAAAAGCATGCCTCAACCCCGTAAGCCAATTATCCAAGGTGATTTTGAGCATTAAATCCTTAGATATGCTTAATTTACTGTCCCTTGCCTATAAGCACAGAAAGAAGTATGAGAAGGGAAAAAAATGGTAACCAATTTAAGACTGCTTTTAAAAACAAAAAGAAGGCATAGCATCAAGGGAAAAATGTATAGGAGGGAATAAGTGGGTGTTGTACACATATGGGCTTATAGACTGAACATCCCTGGACCTCACGCATTTTGCCCCCTCACTGCAGAGCCAGCTACTACCCACCTGTTTTTTTTTCAGTACAGAAATAATTGTGCTTACCTGTCTGTGACCTAATAATTACAGCAGAGACTGATTTTATTCTCAGCATGTTTATTGTGGTCGAATTTCCTCAGTTTTCAGAGCAAAGGCCTTACTAAGGATGCTAGCATTATTTGCTTTAACATCAAGCTAGTGACAAGGCTATGTAAAGTTTTGTAAAAAGCCAAGAGGCCAGTGTGAATCCAGCCCAGGGGGCTTGTAATCTGTATTTGACATGCAAATGTTAGAAAACCTTGGCAAGACTACAAGGTTTACATGCAAGGGAAGAAAGAAAATACACGAGGCCAATACATTTGAGAATGCTAACATATTTCTCTACGGTTTTCTCAAAAGGAGGAAAATAGGAGAGGGTTATTTTTCCTAAAATCCAAATTATAAGGCAAAAGATGACCAATTATGACTACTTAGCTTTAATTTTCATGTACTGAGGAGTGTGTGTGTGTGTGTGTGTGTGTGTGCATGTGTGCATGCATGCCTGCATACATTGCATGCATGCCTGCATACATTGCATGCATGCCTGCATACATTGCATGCATGTTGTAAATGAGGGTGGGTAGATGGAAATAAAATAAACTTGGGATAGTGAAGAGGTCTACCTATATAAAAATTTTTGCATGATGAATTCTAAATCCACACTGTCCCACATGCAGCCAATCTCTGTATGTGAACATCAAGCACTTAAGTGTGTGTAATGTGAACTGAAATGTGCTGCAGGTGTAAAATACACATCAGATCTCAAAGACTTAGAATGAAAAAAGAATGTAGGGGCAGTTGGCAAGATGGCTGACAAGCAGCAGCTAGTATACATGGCTCTCACAGAGAGGAACAGAAACGGCTAGTAAATACGACACCTTCAACTGAAACATCCAGGTACTCGTATTGGCATTAATCAAGGGAACAACTCAACCCACAGAGAATGAAGAAAAGCAAGACAGGATAATGGCCACCTGGGGGCAACATGAAGACAGGGTATCCTCTTCTGCCCAGGGAAGTGGTAAGTGAATGAGCAACCCTGGGAAACCATGCTTCTCCCACAGATCTTTGCAACCCTTGGGTCAGATCACCTTGTGAACCCACTCCAACAGGGCCTTCTGTCTTCAGTCTGACAGACAGAGTTACATGGAATCTTGGCAGACCAGCCACTCAGGCATGTGTGGAGACCCTGGAGGCTTAGATACTTGAGCTTTCTGTCAAAAGTAGCTGCAGCTCTGGCAAAGAGGGAGGTTAGAATCTTGTACATACCCCTAGGAAAGAGGCTGAATCCAGGGGGCTGAGCAGCAGCAGACCGCAGGCCCCATTTTCATAGCACCTCACAAGATAAGACCTATTGGCTTGGAATTCCAGCCAGCTAACCACTAGCAGCATTGCACCTCCCTAAGAAGGAGTTTCCAGGGGGAGGGGTGGGCCACCATCTTTGCTGTTCAGGCACCTTAGCTGTTCTAGCCTTCAGGCTTTGGAGTGTCTGAGCCAACCCGGGGCAGAAGGGATCCCCCAGCACAGCACAGCTGCTCTACCAAAACATGGACAGACTGCTGCTTTAACTGGGTGGCCAATCCCGTTCCTCCCCACTGGGCAGGACCTCCCAACAGGGGCCTCCAGCTACCCCCCACCCAAGCTCTCTAGCTGACAGAGATCTGAATCCCCCCCGCACAGCACTCCCAGAGGGTGGGGCAAGTGTATTAGTCCATTTTCACATTGCTGATAAAGACATACCCAAGACTGGGCAATTTACAAAAGAAAGAGGTTAAATTGGACTTACAGTTCCATGTGGCTGGGGAAGCCTCACAGTCATGGTGGAAGGCAAGGAAGAGCAAGTCACATCTTACGTGGATGGCAGCAGGCAAAAAATGAGAGAGCTTGTGCAGGAGAAAGCCTCTTTTTAAAACCATCAGATCTTGTGAGACTTATTCACTATCACGAGAAAAGCACGGGAAAGACTTGCTCCCATGATTCAATTACCTCCCACCAGGTCCTTCCCACAACACATGGGTATTCAAGATGAGATGTGGGTGGTGACAACAACCAAACCACATCAGCAAGCCACCATCTTTGCTGTTTGGGCAACTTAGCCATTCCAGCCTTTGGGCTTTGGAGTGTCTGAGGTGACTGGGGGCTGAAATGAAATCCCAGGACAGCATGACTGCTCTACCAAAGTGTGGCCAGATTGCTTTTTTAAGCAGGTCCTGATCCCGTTCCTCCTCACTGGACAAGACCTCCCAATCAGGGTCTCCAGCCACTTCCTACAGGTGCCTTTGGGCTGACAAAAGGTCTGTATCTATCTGGAACAAAGCTCCCAGAGAGGACAGGCTGCCATCTTTGCTGTTTTGCAGCCTTTGCTGGTGAGACCCACAGGTTCTGGAAAATCTGAGGTGACTAGGGACTGGAGTAGGCCCCAAGCATACTGCAGAAGCCCTACAGAAAGTGGCCAGACTGTTATATAGGTGCCCATTCCCGTATGTCCTCATCAGGCAGGTCCTTCAGGCCTGGGCCTCCAGCCATCCCCTGCCACAGCTATCAAACCAGTACCAACTCAGCAACTCCATGGACAGAGCCTCCAGGGCAACTGAAAGCCTCTGTCACTGCCTCTGCAGTGGAACTGCCCTTGCCACCGTCGGAATAATGAAGGAGCAAAGACCCTAAGTGCCTTATCCACACCTCCAACAAGCTGCAGTTGCCCCAAGGAGAGGAGGCTAGTCTGTTCCCATGGGTCCCACACATGCCCCACAGCTCATCCCCAGACAGGGAACACCTGGCTTGGGCCCTGTACAAACCCTCCATGCTGGGCTGATTACACTGAATGATTGCTGACCTATATCCCTCTGGGGTGGAGCCCCCATGAGTCAAGCAAATGACCCTTGGCACAACCACTACTAAGATCTCTTCCTCTTCTGCCTCTAAGCTGGGGAAGGAACATAAACACTGACATCACCCCAGACTGGCAGTGGGCAGCCCAAGAGTGCCAAGTTGTGAACTACAGCCAGCATTCAAGGGGGAGTAGAACCCACACTTTCAGAGCACTGAGAGGGAACACAGCTGCAACTGTGAGGAAACACAGAGAAACCACACAATTGAGGAAGAGTCAACCAACTGACCAATAAGCCTGTCACCTACTGGATCACACCCCGAAGTTTCAATACCAAAAATACCTTATTAACATATTTCCCTCTGAAACCAAAGATAAGAAGTCAGCTTCAAATAAAAAGTATAGCTACACAAAGCCTCAGCCCCGTGAAAACATCCAGAAAAGAAGTCTATTGGCTGTACTCTATCTACACTGCAGTTAAAGGAACACCCACACACAGAGGTGAGAACCAACGCAAGAACTTCGGTGACTCAAGTGGCCAGGGTGTCACATATTCTCCAAATGACCAAACCAGTTCTCCAAGAGTTCTTAACCAGGCCGAACTGGCTGAAATGACAGAAATAGAATTCAGAATATGGATAGGAACAAAGGTCATTGAGATTCAGGAGGATGGCAAAACCCAATCCAAGGAAAATAAGCATCACAATAAAGTGATACAGGAGCTGAAGGACAAAATAGTTGGTACAAAAAAGAACGCAATGGGTCTGACAGAGCTTAATAACACAACACAAGAATTTTGCAATGCAATCACAACTACAAACAGCAGATTACACCAAGCTAAGGAAAGGATCTCAGAACTTGAAGATCGGTTCTCTGAAATAAGACAGTCAGACAAAAATAAGGAAAAAAGGATAAAAAAGAAAGAACAAAACCCCTGAGAGGTATGGGATTATGTAAATAGGCCAAATCTATGAATCACTGGCATCCCTGAAAGGCAGGGGGAGAAAGCAAAGAACTTGGAAAATATATTTCAGGATATCATCCATGAAAACTTCCTCAACGTTGCTACAGAGGCCAACAGTCAAATTCAGGAAATACAGAGCAAGATTCTACGCAAGAAAATCATCCCCCAGGAAAATCTGACATAATCATCAGATTTTCCAAGGTCGAAATGAAAGAAAAAATATTAAAGGCAACTGGAGAGAAAGGGCAGGTCACCTACAAACTGATTCCCATCAGGCTAACAGCAGACCTCTCAGCTGAGAGGTCTCCCTTCCAGCCAGAAGAGACTGCGAGACTATTTCAACATTATTAAAGAAAAAAAAATTTCAACCAAGAATTTCATATCCAGCTGTACTAGTCCATTTTCATGCTGCTAATAAAGACATACCCTAGACTGGGCAATTTACAAAAAAAGAGGTTTAGGCCAGGCGCGGTGGCTCACGCCTGTAATCCCTTCACTTTGGGAGGCCAAGGTGGGCGGATCACGAGGTCAGGAGATCAAGACCATCCTGGCTAACATGGTGAAACCCCGTTTCTACTAAAAATACAAAAAATTAGCCAGGCGCAGTGGCAGGCGCCTGTAGTCCCAGCTACTCGGGGGGCTGAGGCAGGAGAATGGCGTGAATCCGGGAGGCGGAGCTTGCAGTGAGCCGAGATCACGCCACTCCAGTCTAGCCTGGGCGAAAGAGCGAGACTCCTTCTTAAAAAAAAAAAAAAAAAAGGTTTAATGGACTCACAGTTCCACATGTCTGGGGAGGCCTCACAATCATGGTGGAAGGTGAAAGCATCTCACGTGGTGGCAGACAAGAGACAGGAAGAAGTGAAAGCAAAAACCCCTTAGAAAACCATCAGATCTGGTGAGACTTATTTACTACCATGAGAACAGTATGTGGGAAACTACCCCCATGATTCAATTATCTCCCACTGGGTCCCTCCCATAACTCCTGGGAATTATGGGAGTATAATTCAAGATGAGATTTTGGTGGGGACACAGAGCCAAACCATATCATTCTGCCCTGGCCCCTCCCAAATCTCATGTCCTTATATTTCAAAACTAATCATGCCTTCCCAACAGTCCCCCAAAGTCTTAACTCATTTCAGCATTAACTGAAAAGTCCACAGTCCAAAGTTTAAAGTTTAAAATTTACATATTTGGGCTGGACACGGTGGCTCACTCCTGTAATCCTGGCACTTTGGGAAGGCAAGGTGGGCAGATCACTTGAGGTCAGGAGCTCAAGTCTGGCCAACATGGCAAAACTCCATCTCTGCTAAAAATACAAAAAATTACCTGGGCGTGGTGGCACTCACCTGTAATCCCAGCTACTCGAGAGGCTGAGGCAGGAGAATCACTTGAACCTGGGAGGTGGAGGTTGCCGTGAGCAAAGATCATGCCATTGCACTCCAGCCTGGGTGACAGAGTGAGACTCCATCTCAGAAAATAAAAATTACATATTTGTAGCTCATATTGCACAGCACTACTCTAAATCATAAGGGCAATATTTTTCCTGTACAATCAGATAGCTTCACTACCAAGTGGATTTGTTTAAATGAGTTGCAGTATACTTACGCATTAAAATATCTTTAATCCAAAATATTTTAAAAGCATTATCTATTTAATCAGCATCTCATTAATCAGCATCTCATTCTGTAAGAGTAGATCATCATGTCCCCCATGTTCCAAACGCAGCACACAGAGATTTAAATGACTGACAACTATAGAAGTCGTACAGGTGCTCTAAGTCTATAGCTAGATTAAATTACAATGCCTTCAATTTTACTTTTCTTTTTTTTCTTCTTCTTTTTTCTTTTTCTTTTTTGAGATGCAGTCTCGCTCTGTTGCCAGGCTGGAGTGCGGTGGCATGATCTCGGCTCAATGCAACCTCTGCCTCCCGGGTTCAAGCGATTGAACCGGAACCCTCAGGCTCCAGAGTAGCTGGGACCACAGGTGTGCACCACGACGCCCAGCTAATTTTTTTAATTTTTAGTAGAGATGGCGTTTCACCATGTTGGCCAGGATGGTTTTGATCTCTTGACCTCGTGATCCACCTGCCTTGGCCTCCCAAAGTGTTGGGATTACAGGCGTGAGCCACCGCACCCAGCCTAATTTTACTTTTCTTTGTATACTTCCTTTAGAGAAGCAATGGTCATTTTATCTAAAAAACAAAACAAAAGGTTTGTCTAGAAAAAAGCAAATCATTGATCCTAGGAAAAAGGCTTAACACATGGGAGCTTAAACGATGAATCTCAACAGATTTTCCCTCAACCACAGCAAAAGACGAGAAAAACCTGAATCAATTGCTGCAGCTGGCAAAAGCGTTATAACAGAAAAGCTGTCGAAATTCTCACCAATTCTGGTACTCCACAAATAACTCTTTCTGAATTATGTTTACAGAAGGGCAAGTTAGTTGGTTTTCACCAATAAATGTGGTCATCTCCCTCTTTTTCTCTCTCTCTCCATATATATATCATATATAGCCATCCATATATTCATATATATGTGTCTATATTTTATATATATCCATCCATCCATCCATCGCCAGAGAACCGAAACCTGGACTGTTTTTAATAAGCTTCAAAAAGTTCCCTTTTCCCACAGCTAACGTTATACTGAATGGTGAAAAGCTTTTCCTCTAAGAGATCAAGAACAAAAACAAGGATGCTCACTCTCATCACTTCTGTTCAACATAGTACTGGAAGTCCTAGCCAGAGTAATTAGGCAAAATAAAAATAAAAATAAAAGGCATCCATATAGAAAAGAAGAAATTCAAGAAGTGTCTCTGTGTACTGATGACATGACTTATATATAGAAAACCCTAATTCTCTGCAGCTAGTGACAAAATAGAAGCCTATGGAAAATAAGTAGTCTGATCAAATTTTTCATTACATAGTTATCACAATCACAAAGTCACTATCACAATTTGAGATTAGCCTGAGAAATAGGGATCTTTGAGATGATTCCAATAGCCATGGGTCCCATCATAACCCTGGAAATAGGGAAACTGAATGACTTGCTCAAAGTCCTCCAGCTAGCAGGCAAAAGAGGTGCTTCAGATTCAAATCCTGTCCCTTTCATATGCTACATTTCCTTAATACAGTAGTCCCCCCTTAGCTTCGGTTTTGCTTTCCATGGTTTCAGTTACCCAAGGTCAACTGCAGTCCAAAAACATTACATGGAAAATCTCAGAAATAAACAATTCACAGGTGCACTGTTGTGAGTAGCGTAATGAAATCTTGCACCATCCCACTCCTTCCTACCCAGGACATGAATCATCCCTTTGTCCAGTGTACCCATGCTGTAGACCTGACCCTCTTGTCAGACACTTAAGTAGCCTCCCTCAATTATCCAATTCACTGTCTTATGTCAGTGCTTGTGTTCAAAACTGCCTTTGTTTTACTTAATAATGGCCCCCAAACACAAGATTAGTGATTCTGGCAATTCAGATATATCAAAGAAAAGCCACAAAGTGTTTCCTTTAAGTGAAAAGGTGAAAGTTCTCGAAAAAAAAAAATTGTATGCTCACATCTACTGTAAGAATGAATCTTCCATGCATGAAATTGTGAAAAAGAAAAGAAATTCATGATAGTTTTGCTGTCACAACTCATACTGCAGAAGTTATGGCCAGTGTGTAATAAGTGCTTAGTTAAGATGAAAGAGGCCAAAAATATCTAATAATCTGATTTTAAAATGGGCAAAAGATCTGAATAGACATTTCTAAAAAGAAGACATACAAATAGCCAACGAGTATATGAAAAAATGCTCAACATCAGAGAAATGCAAATCAAAGCTACAATAGATATCATCTCACCCCAGTTAAAATTTATCCAAAATACAGGAAATAACAAATGCTGGAGAGGATGTGGAGAAAAGTGAACCCTCATGCACTGTTGGTGGGAATGTAAATTAGTACAGCCACTATGGAGAACAGTATAGAGGTTCTCCCACAAAAAAACTAAAATAGAAGTACCATATGATACAGCAATCCCATTGCTAGTAATAACCCCAAAAATGAAATCAGTGTTTCAAAGAGGTATCTGCATACCCATGTTTATTGCAGCACTATTAACAGTAGCCAAGATTTGGAAGAAACCTAAGTGTCCATTAACAGATGAATGGATAAAGAAAATGTGGCACCTATACGCAATGGAGTACTATTCAGCCATAAAACAGAAGGAAATCCTGTCATTTGCAACAACAATGGATGGAATCAGAGGTCATTATATTAAGCGAAATAAGCAAGGCACAGAAAGATAAACTTTGCATGTTCTCACTCATTTGTGGTAGCTAACAATCAAAAACAACTGAACTCATGAAATAGAGAGATTGATGGTTACTATAAGTTGGGAAGGGTAGTGAGGGGAGCAGGGGTGGGAAATGGGGAGGGTTGATGGATACAAAATATGGTTAGAAAGAATGAATAAGACCTACTATTTGATAGCACAACAGGTGACTATAGTCAATAATAACTAATTTTACATTTTATTTTTATTTTTATTTTTATTTTGAGACATAGTCTTGCTCTGTTTGCCTGGGCTGGAGGGCAGTGGCGTGATCTTGGCTCACTGCAACCTCCTCCTCCCAGTTTCAAGCAATTCTGCTGCTTCAGCCTCCCAATAGCTGGATTACAGCGCTCGCCACCACACCTGGTTAATTTTTTGGTATTTTAGTAGAGACAGGGTTTCACCGTGTTGGCCAGGCTGGTCTCCTGACCTCGTGATCCGCCCACCTTGGCCTCCCAAAGTGCTGGGATTACAGGCGTGAGCCACCGCGCCCGGCCCTGATAAACTCTTTTTAACAATTCTTTTCATCAACAACTTAGCAGGTACTGATGCTGCCTCTCTTAATTCCTAAGACAATTAAGAGCTATGGCATCAGTACCTGCTATGCTTGTGATTACTGGAGATGTGCAGTGGCAGTGCACAGTGAGGTCATGAAGTATTGTTGGAATTAAATATTTGACAAATCAAAGTGTGTGGTTAGGCAAACCCATATTAGACATTCAACCTATGTGCAGTGAAAAGGTTCCAGACAGAATTTTAAGGTAAATTTTTTAGAGCCTTTTTTGTTTGGTTTCTGCTGAAGTGGAGCCCTTAGACATAATACAGTGGGCAAGTGATTTGTAAGAGGCTTGCTTATTACCTGACACTCTTCAGTTAACTGTTTCTTGAGTCTTTTATGAACACCTCTTATCTACCTGGCTACCTCAACTGTGCCATAGGAAAAGCAAACAAGGCAGCTGGACTTTTACAGCTTTATCCCCTTTTCTGACTTCGATATTTCTGGCAGGAGAAGGGAGTGAAGCCAAGGAATGACTTGAAGGGGAGAGGCTCCCAGGAAGATAGGACCAGTTTATTAGTAAATGTGCATTGGCCTTCCGATAAAGGCCATTATAAGGGTAAGAGCTCCAGTACACTGCAGGGATGCAGGCTTCATACATCTATCTATTGTTGGCACTTTTGTTATTCCTCCCAAAGGGATTTTGCTTTTCTCTATAGCTACATAGGAAGTTGAAAAAGCTGGAAAAGCAATTTTTCTTTTCTTCTCCTCTTAACCATTTTCCTGATCCTCAGACACAAGGTCCCTGCTTTGTCCTTGGCAGGGAGGGACAGGGTTGGGGCTGGCCAACTCTGAGGCAGCCCTCTCCCCACCCAGTAAACTAAAGTGAGTTCATTTTAACAAGAAGCTAATTAAAGACCTAGAAATGCTTTTAACAATGAAGTATATTTTTCCTTTGGTTAAAAAAAAAATCAGATTGAGCTTATGGATTTTAACAGATATTTTCACCTTCATGTCAATCTGGACTTCCTCTATTAGAGGGAGTTTATCTACTGAAATGATAACACAGAGAATGAGATAATATTTCAGTTTGGTTAGTTAGCTCAGCTCTTGTCTTCTAATCTTAAATGGCCATTTAATAATAGTTCTTTCTTCGCCCTCTGCCAAAATAATTTTAATTGATTAAGTCTGCCTTTATTACATGGTATTACCATATGTTATCATGTAAGAATATTGTTTTTTTACAAAATATTTTGAAAGAAAACAGAATTTGAAAACCTCATTTTAGGTTTTTTTTTTTTTTTATTCTCTTGTAGAAAGCTTCTGTAGTGTGCCTGAGCCTTTTTTTTTTAGGTAGTAGACAACTCAACTTCTGACTCATGCTTTCCCCAAACCCTCTTGTATACTGGACTCCCCAATAAATAAATGAGTATTTCTTTTCCATCCTGTGACATACTTCTTTTTTTTAGACGGAGTCTCGCTCTGTCACCCAGGCTGGAGTGCAGTGGCACAATCTCAGCTCACTGCAAGCTCCACCTCCTGGGTTCTCACCATTCTCCTGCCTCAGCCTCCCAAGTAGCTGGGACTACAGGCACCCACCACCACGCCTGGCTAAGTTTTTGTATTTTTAGTAGAGACGGGGTTTCACTGTGTTAGCCAGGATGGTCTCGATCTCCTGACCTCGTGATCCACCTGCCTTGGCCTCCCAAAGTGCTGGGATTACAGGCATGAGCCACCGCGCCCGGCCGACATACTTGTTCTTTATGTGCAACCACTTGACTTGCAGGAGGCTAGAGACAATGAACAAACAATATAGCCTTGGTTACTGAGTAGATTATCCCTACACAGGTTATTCCTATTTCTCTTAAAGTTATGCACTCAGGTTTTCAGAGCAGCAATTCATTATGATACATTATGAGGAAAAATATTGAGGCAGTAAAGTATGATCTAATATATTCTAAAAATTTGCTTTTGATGTATATTACAAAGTTATAATGAATATTTTTAAAGAGATTTTTAAGAATCAGACTTTGTAATTTTTGATATGAAAACATATCTTACAAATTAAAATATAGCTTCTAATTGCAGTAATGCAGTTCTTTTTAAGTAAAAAAATGAGGTAGTGCACTGTCAGCCTGGGTAACACCAGTGTTGGTGAGAGTGCAGGGAAACAATCAGTTTTGCACACTGCTAGTAATGACACCTTTCCCAGGACGATTTGTGTCAGACGTCTTGGGTTCTGAATACTCTTTGAACCAATCTTATGAGTTAAGCATTATTATTCCATTTGTAGACAAAGAAACTGAAATTCTGAGACTAACTTTCCAAGGTCATATAACAAATTAGTGGTGAAGCTGGGATTCACATTTCCAGCTATCTGATCTAAAGCTTACATGTAACCTCTATATCATAAATCTCATTCGATAATGTAGGATTTGTTTTTGAAAGTTTTGCATAATGAAATAATATGCAACAATTTAACATGTTGTACAACAGTATATAATGACATGGAAAAATGTGTGCTAAATTATAAACAGCAAATGTAAAATTAAAAACAATATAATTTTAAAGGTGCATAAATACATAAACAGACATGTGTGACATCAACAGATGCATATCTAAAAGACTGGTGAGATCACAAGTAACTTATTTTCTTCATTTTATTTATGTCTTCCTAAATTATCTACCTTTGTATTAAAAATTGTCTTTTTAAAAATGTTTTTCAGTTATCAAACTGTAAACTTGCAATTTTAAGACATAATCTACTCTTATTTCAAAAGGTATACAAAAATGAGACACAATATCAATTTAAAAATAGATTACTACAATTCTCTAGTGGTCCACCTTTATTTCTTCTTACTGTAAGTCTAAACATTTTAATTTCCCTGAGGTTGTTTACACTGCAATTGTATAGCAAAAGGAAAGAAGTCTAGAGAAACTGAGCAAGGGAACAGCAAAAACCCCTAGGACTACTACTAACTGGCCTTTCATCTCTGGTGTGAATATCATGACTCCATGCTGTGATCCTCTAAGCAGGCACTGAATTTTGTACCTTAAAATGAGACTATAGTATTGTCCAAATGAGGGACTGCACAGGAAAAAGAATACAAGAACTCATGTTTATTTACTGATAAAAGATAAGGATGGGAAAAACAAAGACTTGCTAACTTTCCCATGTTGATCTTCACTAGTAAACCGCTCAGCATGTTTGTTCAGTCTGCAGCTTCTTTCCACGTGACTTACAGGTGTTATTTTAGCATGAATGGAACCCCCTGAGTAATGTGACTGACCAGGAAGAGCCAGTTCATGCAGCTGTTAGCCTCCAGTTCTATCCCAGTAAAGAGAATATTCTTGTTGGATTTGTGGAGAGGCTCTGAA